>NW_028257670.1:0-92696 GCF_054643075.1 Acanthaster planci | reverse complement strand
TGAGCAAAGCATCTCTGATGATCTGACTGTATCATTTACCTACGATATAAGCCCGGCTTCAGGGTGAATCGAACACTGCATCGTTTCCTGCAGAAAGGACCTTTGCTGGTTTCACGCAGAGAGCCAACAGTGCCAACTTCTCATTTTGACAGCCTAACCAAGCACATGCTTTCGGGAAATGCAAGTTCTTGCATTACTTGAGAACAAAGTGCTTTTCGCTATGCCATATCTTTGACCGCCTAGTCCTTATAACAGCCACTGGTTCAGGTTCTGTAGGCGAAATTGTGTTCTCAGCAATGAAAACCAAACCATACTACACTAATAAAGATGAACTAATTTCAAAGGTAAAATTTCGAAGTGGTCAGACATCACCGTCAAATCAATGAACACCCTTGAAATACAAAAGTTAAAAACTGACAAAAAAGTAGCCATACTGTGCAATACCAGCACTAAAAAGATATACGTAAATATAAAATTGCCAACGGAGTAAGGCAAATAGTTGGCCCAAGAGACAAGTCAAAGAATACTGGATGGCCATAAAACACTGGCAAGTTCCACTTTAGTAATAGGGTTTATGACCGGTAAATATAATATTGCAGTGTCACCTGATAAAACAAAGTTCATCAGCTTTCACAGTCTTCTTTGATCAGAGTTTTTGTGGTCAGATTCCAGATTCTTCACATGCTCTTCGTCAATCAATCATGATCTAGACACTTCTAAATTTGTGAAATTTTGCCACCACAACACCGGCCAGTTCCTCCCACGACTGCGGCTTCGTCGTCATTCTCCCTTGAGCAGCTTGCGCAGCATTTGGGTGCACATAAAAAGGCAGCGGGGAACATGGAAGCAACCTACAGTTTCAAGAGAGTAAACAATACTGTTATTGCCACAGGGGTGTAAATCCGGGGGGGGGGGGATGGACAGATATATCCCCACACACACTTTCTTTTGGGGGGGGGGCTCTTGAATTCTCCCGCCAAACTCTTTCATGGTAAGAAAAAAATTAAGACGGATTGTGAAGAATTTTTGGGACTTCCCAACAACCAAAATGTATTCAACAGCACTCAAAAAGGAGAATTTTTTAAAAAGCCTTAAATACATGTATAGCGCTTTAATGTAGGGTTCTCCGGGAGTGATTATTACAGATGTACATCGGTATATTGAGCATAGCCCCCTAGTGTCACATGATGTCAGCAAACCCCTCCCCCCCTTTCCCACCTTCCATGGCCAGGCAAGTCATCCCCTCCCTCCCCGCAATCCCCTATCTCCTCCAGTTCTGCCCCAAATTACCCCACCGTACTGCTATTAAGGCCTGTGGTTGCGGTGGAAGGGGGAAAACAAAGAAGTTGTAACAGTGGCAACAATGATTCAGAGCTGACCTCTCAGGGCTTTCACAGGCATTCCACATTTTGAGTTCTCTCAAAAATGGCTGTGACGATGTGAACCTAGCACTGGCGGGTTTTTTTTGCGCAAAGCGCTAGAAACTAGCAAAACCTGTAAGATCAACCCCAACAGTCGTCAATCCTGCAACAGGTGAAGGACTGACGACTGCTAAGGGTAACAGCCTGAAATCCCCAAATCCTGGGAAAACCCACCCATTTCATATACTTCAGCAGTGCACGCAGCAATCAATCATGCTTGACTGAGAAAAAAAATCCCATTCAACGCCTTCCATCGCCATGTTACCTCAGCAAGCCTCTTAAGTTTATATCACTGCACACAGCAAAAGCAGACATGTACCTTTGAAGGGTCCACCTTTGAAGTCGTGCGTAACCTTCCCTTCTTGATTGAGATACCCAAACCACTCTCCATGCTCCACATCAACGAACTGGTTTAGAAAGAAAAAAAAAGTATTGAAATCATCATGAATGGAGTTAAGAAAGAAGATTTTTTAGGAAGGGCTCCTCTAGTCCATTCAATGTCCATTGAAGATAGGCCTCCTCTTGGCAGGTCCTTTCGGGGAAGGTCCTCTCTTGGTAGGTCCCCTCTAAGAATGTTCCCTGTTCGCAGGTCCTCTCTAGGACTGTCTTCTCTTTAAAGGCCCTCCCCTTAAAAAGCCTGGTCCTTGAAGGCCCTTCTTGGAAATCCCCTCTTGGGATAGGGGTATATGACCCCAACCCAACCAATCGATGCCTCAACAATTAAGTTTGCTCCTCTGAATGGTAATTATATCCACCTATGAGAAGGTACAACTCACAGTTTTCACTCACCCGGGAGAAGGTGTAGTCAAAGACTTTCTCAAACATTTCTAGAAACCGCTCTTCCTTGGTCTGCTGGTAGGCCATCAGGGAGGCGATGAGGGCCTCGCAGTGGGGCCACCACAGCTTCATGTTCCACTCCAGCTGGGTGGGCGACAGCCCGTCCGCATCCAGGAAGGAGTAGAGGCCACCGTGCTCCAGGTCCCAGCCCGTCTGGAAGGGCTTGGCGATGAAGTTGTCGGCGGCTAGCCTCCTCAGCTCGGGCAGGTCGTGCTTCATGCTGCACTGGAGGAGGAACCAGCCCGTCTCGATGGCGTGACCTATGGACAGGACAGAGTTTGCAATCACAGCCAAACACATCAAGGAAATCCTAGTCATGTCACCAACTTGTGACAGGGTGCATCACACATTGATGCTAGGAACTGAGCACATTTATTTTTATACAACGTATTTTCTTTTTAATTCACTTTGCTATTCACATCATTACAGGCCAATCAAATGTCCTTGTCGCTTCTTAGTAACAATCACAAACCATTACTATTGGTCAAAGGAGTATTTGGTAAGCGCCATAATGCATCACTTGTGCTGAAATATGACCTCAATGACTTCACCTCCAAAATACTAGCCAAGGCCATCATCATCAGTTTAACTTCAGCCAGTAATTAAGCCTAGGTTCAAGCGAGCACTGGCCTAGCTTCATCAATCTGTTAGCTGAGCCCAGTAGGTTTGCACCCTCAGTACCATTTCTAAAATCTTAATCCCATCTGTTGGAATACTTTCACCTCCGAAGACCCCCAACTGGTGTTCAAGTCAACACCTCCTATCATTTGAGTCAGCACTAACCTGGGTTCATCAGCCTGCCTGCCGAGCCCGGCAGTTCTTTGCCATCAGTGCTGACAGTTTCTAGAATCACCGTCCCGTCTCTCTGCATTGAAATTATCAAAGATAAATCATGTTTCTTTATGACAGGAGAAAGAGTGGAGGTTTAGTTGGCAGCATGACAGCTGACCCTAAATCAGAATTGAAAACTTTCACGGAGCCAGTTTGGTAGTCCAACAGCACATGCCCAGAATGAACTGCTTCTGAGGTCCTGCAGGGGCAGCAGTACGCGCGCGCATGAAATTGGCCTAATCAGCGCTGCTGTATGCCAACGCAGAGGCACTGGACGTGTTCACGCTTGTATGCTTTGCTCTCAAATGACTTTTACCTTTGCTTTCAGCGTTTCCAGCAGTCCATATTTCTCCAGCAGAACTGGCTACACTAAGAATCCGTTGAGAAAATTTAAATACGTGTACTAAAACTGTGTCTATACCTGCATGTGTTGCAGTGACTGTTCGATGCTCCATTTTTCCAGTGAGGCATACTTCTCTTGGAGCGCTGGATCACCGACCGTCAACTCGTCCAGTAGATTGAGGAAAATCATGCCCCTGGACAGCGAGTTTACCCGTGGTGCGCCGAGCAGTTGAGGGCGCCCTAAGCCCGTGTCGTCAACGCAGACCCAGTGCTGGAGCTGGTCCAGCATTTTGATGGCCTCTTGCTGTGATCATATGAACCAATAAAACGTCGCGTTTACGTTGAACAAACAAGAAGGACTACTGATGGAATCTACTTTCAACTGTGGTATCTTGCGTAATTCTCGTACTACAAAAAATGAATAGGCAAGAATATCTTGACCATCACCTCTGCTTCAGAGAAGAGATTGGTCAGACTTTTAGAGTTGTATGATTTGAATTGATAATAAAGCTCTTGTACAACGAAATTGATTTGGTTTCAAATAAAGCACCTCTCATTCACAGTAGAGATTGGTCAACCTGCGAGATTTCTTTCATTGCCCTTCCCGTTTATTATACTTTTTCAAAAGCTGTTGTCACGATAACAAAAACACATTTTTTTAAATACTGCAGCACCCAACAAATTCAGTGCATGTTAAGCAAGAAACAAAATCTTTCCCTAACATGGGACCGGCAAAGGGCAACAGACGCAAACAAAATAAGAACTTCCACGTATAAATGTACTCCATTAATGTCATTCCTTACCTTATACATATCGTCCTTTGTTGCCCTTGCCAGTTCCGACATGGCCAGCATGTAGAAGCACTCGCTGAATATTGTCCGCTGTATCTTGACAGCTTTGCCATCTTTGGTCACGGCAAAGTAGCATTTCCCGGTCGCCGGATTCTTCACGTAATTCATCAGAAACAGACCTCCTGTATCCGAATTCAAACAAATATACTTTTTTTTTCCAAATAACAGCAGGTAAAGAAAGCCCAAAAGATTAAAGAAAAAAAAAATTTTATTCACAAGGCAGCTGATAAAATTCAATAGTACAAAAGTCATCTTTTTACTTATAACTTTTGGCACAACAGCCAGTTAACGTTGAATTTTCTGACCCGAAAAAGCGGCCAATTCTTCAATTTTGCAATTGAGCTTTGACCCAACGAAGCACGACGCGTTAATACGTCAACAGCAGAAATGAAAAAAAAAATGAGTGTACACGTCCTCCGTGGAACAAATAAGGAAAATTGTGTGTGTTTACATGACATTTGGCGTCAAGTGGTTAAAAAAAAAGATAAAACTCCCAACAGTCTAAAATTCCAAAGATATGACATTTTTCACACATACCAAGAGGTAAACACTGTAAAAATTCAAATTAATTGATACTTCTTAATGTTTCTAAGTAGCACTTCTATTTTAAGTATTCTGTAAAGTTCTTTGAATTTTGTAGAAAATGTCATAAAATAGGCTACTTACCTTTCTTTGCTGCTTCGAGCACTTCTGGAGTGTGATATTTTGCAACAGTGTTATACAACTTACTATACATCCATACCTACAAAACCAAAAACAGAAAGAGATTAACCTTCCCTTACAGACCCAGTAAAATCCATCTGGACTTGCTGGATTTTGTGGGATTTTAGGAACCATACTAGAGGTCGCAGGTACAAAGCATTACACCATTTGGTTTCTGTACAGCACCGGATTTGGGACAAATTCTGGAAGGTTCCTTGCAACGGTTCTCGGGAATTGAGGGTTGGGTGGATGTGGATAGGTAGTGGAAAGACTAGTGGGGAAAAACATGGCTAGAGAAATTTTTCCTGACGTTAGCCACCACTGGAAACTTGGTCACTTTTGTCCACTTGGTGACACTCTTCGCACTGGCCTTGCAAACTGCAATGTTTCACAGTTTGATCTTCTTACAAGAGCAACTATTTCGCCCAATTAAATCAGTGAAAGGGGCGTATTGGTGTCTTGCCCCAACAGACCCTTCAACCACCATCTGCCACCTGTCAGTAAAGGGGAACAGAGCTGATTGGTTGAGATTTCACAAACGAAATCTCCACTGCGGGACTGCTCACCTGCCTCCCCTGCAGCCAGCAGTATTTCAGGTCGTCGTACCGTCTACCATCTCGACCGAGGCACACGAAAAAGCCACTAAAATCGGAAACAGAAAATCACTAAGCCAGTTGTAAGCCTGTCACACACACTATATATGCTCATTGGGATATCGCAATTAACTACGTCCAAAGTTGTACTGAGTTAACAAAATACTGAAAACACACTGGCCAGTGTTGACAAGTTGAACTCTCCTGGGAGTCAGGGGTAAACACTGTGATTTTTTTTCTGGGAGGGGGGAAAGAGAATCGTAATCAACTATTACTAGAGCTGAATCAAGTCACGGCACCTCAAACACAAACTGTCCATGTTGACTTGGTGCATTTATCACAAGGTCAAGGACACAATACTGAGGGGGGGTCAAGGTACATGTACACCCCTATTTTATATTTTTATATTACACGTACATGTGTTGAGCCATTGCACCAACCCCAGAAAGCTGAAAATGTTACATAGAAACCACTTCAATGATTGGACTTTGGAATCAATAAACAAAGCAATAAACATCCAACTCTTTGAAAAAAAAAACACTTGGTATTACTCCCTGTTTAGAGGGAAACAGTGGTGTACCCAATTCCCATAACGGGGTACCTGCCTGCAATTATTGTGAAGATCAGAGCAAGACGCGGAAGTAAACTTTTGTTTAACCTGAGTGTCACAATAACGTAACCACTGTCATCTCCAATGTAGACGACGGAGAACTGTCGGTACACAGTCTCAACAGATGTTTCATTCAGATTTTTTTCCAATAGTTTTCCGGCAAATAATCAATAGAAAGAGGGTGCAAGCCTTTCTAAAATGCTGGATCAAAATTTCACCAAAGTAGTTTCGGGTAATAAGTTTGACAAAATGGAATTGGGTGCCAGTAATCAATGGTCGGGTTTCAAGTACCCGGGTACTCCGCACGGCCCCCGAGGGGAAAAAAATCGGGTACTGTAAAGCAATCATTACTTCACACTGGGGTACCTGTCTCGCTTTTTCTTAGAATGAGTGAAGTGCTGGCTACTGTTCAGTGTTTGATTATGGCAGAATTCAGAGGGTTCCTATGCAATACAAAAAAATTTAATATCTAAATTGTTGGGTTCATGTTAGCATCACTCACCCATTTAAGTTGTCATGGGAATGCTTCAACCAAAACTCCATCACCCTGCCCAACTCCCTCTCCATCTTCTCCAGAAATTCTGGCAATCTTGCCTTTGCTGTCGATGCCATCTTACTGAAAACGAGAAAATAGAAACAGGCAAGCACACACCTGTTTAAAGCCGCAACACAGTGAATGTGGGTCGATACACCTAACAGCATAGACTCCATGCCTTCATACATGTATGTGCATGTATGTAAAGCATGAGGCTAAAAATGAGGGCATTTGTTATAAAAAAAACCCAGCAGCCTACCTGCACAAATACCACTACGATATTGCTAAGTGACATGCACAAAGTCCCCCATTTAAACAGTCACACAGCAAGGAAAGAAAAAATCTTCTCCCAACCAATGCCCATATCCAACAGATCCAAGATAAACCATGAAGTAGTAGGCTTGCAGTGTAGCAGACGTAACAGGGTAGATAACCGACAATGACAATCATTGGGGAAATCCAAAGTCCTCCTGACAATAACTTCTTCCTTGAACAGGAAACCACTCTGTTTACAAGGCACTGCCATGACTGAATGAACTGGACACACACATCCACACACAGAAAACTGATCTTTACCAGTGAAAGGAGTATCCACAATGCAACTAAGCAAATCTTGTCTTTGCATTAAAGCATGTTGGAACATCTGTATGCTTCCTTGCATGTGATTACAGATGTACAAGAAATTAGATTCTGTTAAAAATGAACGCGCAAAATATAAATGTCCCAGCAACGCTTTGGGAAAATAATTGTTTCTGAACACGTATGTTAACTAATGTTTTCTGCCACCGATACATGTACATCTTCAAAAACTCATCTATGTTTGCACATAGTGGCTTGTGACTGGGGCGTGTTTTGGCAACCCGAACCATGAACTTACCGGTATTTCAGCTTTGGTCATTGGTTAAGCATTTTTGCGACAGTGGTTATGGCTCTGCAATGTCATTGTTCCGACCGAATGAGAACCGAAGGTTAGAGTTGGTTCAGTGCCAGTTCAAAATGGCGGAAAATAAACAGACAATTTTTGTCACTCCTCAATTGAGTGAATCGTGCATTTCAAAATCTATTGCTAAATGCAGAGAATTCAAAGAGATACTTTCTTCTCGAACGTGCAAAAAAAACAGCACTGGTGAGAAACATGCTGAATATTGAGTGAAAATGATGTTCATCAACAGTGTCGTCTGCTTCCTTTGACAGGTGACCCAACCATATCTGGTTCTTCGTTTTTTTGGGCCACTCTCAACATGTTCCTGGTTATTGCTTTGACCTCACAAACATGTTTCTATTTAGGGGTCGCCAAAATATGCTCCTGATGAACATCTTGAGCAGTCAACTACCGTACGCATTGGACGATGCACACTCTCGCATCTAAGACTAAACTGCATGTATGCACAAACTGATGCAGCAAGATGCACTTGGTACATGTACTTCATCCGAAAGGGTCACAACGTTTCCCACAAGACACCTGGCTCATCGAAACTGACTGCGTACTCCATACTCACCACAGGCCGAGTGCTTTCATGGTGAATTCCAAATACGGCCAATTCCTTCACCCAGTAACCAATGCACAAATTTCAGCAGCGCAAACTGAAATTTCTAAACTACTACGAAGCCATGTCATTATTCCAGGTTCTCTTGTGGATATTTTCAAGCTGATCGGTCTGTACAATGTATACAGAGTTCTCTTTGAACCCATTCATTTTTTCTTCTGGTGCACAATGCCCCATTCAGGGCCATACAAAAGACCACCGAGTGACTGAAATGAATTTAGACCTCTGCTGCTCTCTGGGCAGACCAAGCCAGGTTTTTTTTATTTTTAAACAATACGACAAAAGGACGTAGAAATGAAAAGAAAGTGAACAAAAGCACTTCCTGACAACTGCTGAACAGAGTAAGCCCTGGCAGGGCTGAATGGATATTATGCATGCTTGGACCACTGCCCTCTGCACAACAAAGATTTGATCAAAACAACTATGAGGAGGCATTATTTGCTGAACATTGTACACACTCTCCCCCCCCCCAAAAAAAATAATTAAACAAAAAGTGAGCTATTAAAATTTTTATTTTTCTCTTATAAAAAAAATCATCATTCGGCCAAGTAAACAAAAACTTGTTTCCAATTTCTCCCTGATTCTTTTCTTCCTATCTATCTACCTTTTTGTTTCATTTCTTTCATTTTGGGGGGTTTAATTTTCAATACATTTTGGCTTTTTCAAGTCCAAGCTATGCAAGTTTAAAACCTTACAGTTTACGATGGGGTGAAAGCCCTTTATGGACACAAAAGCATGAAAAAAAATCAAAACCAGCTGGTATCTTCCATCTTCAAACAAAAGCCGCTGCCTCCTTTTAGAATTCAAAAGGGAGTTTGCCTTCTTCTTCCTAGACCAGTCCTGACAGGCTTTTACTGTTGTAGGGCTGGCATGGCAACTGAACATACGCAGTGTTTGGGCCGGGAATGTTTTACTATGACTAATCTTCATATGTGTCACTGTAAATTTGTATTCGCAAAGTGGAATTCAAACTTGGTGCAATTTTGAGCTTGAATTTGCCTTGAGTAAAAATCCTCCAGAGCCACAAATCATGAAAAGATTCAATTTGAAACAATAAAGTGGTAATTCGCCAAATTTGGAGACTTCTCTGGAAGAGAAAAAAAATATCAAAATCCCAATGTCTTGACTGGGGTGCATGCTTCGTGGTGCATGCCTTAACCACATCGCCTTACTCGGTTATAAAGGGTAAATTTAATAATTATATGATATCACTTTAAATGCCTGCAGGTAAATAAAAAAATAAATAATAAAGTGCAACAGGTTAATGGCAAAATAAAACACTTCAAAAGGGAAAAAAAAGACTGTCAAGAATTTTTCCTAACCACACTAACATCCTGAAGCTGGGTGTAAACTTGAAAGAGCAATCCCAACGGTTGAAGAAAATAAGAAATCTGGCCGTAGTACATGAATGTTTACTTACATTGTAGATTCCATTATAGACATCTATGCCACATAAACCCAGATTCAGCAATATTTTGGGGTTTAAAAAACTTACTTTTGAGACCTGTTTCTGCCGAGCGCCATGGCTAGCTTTCATGAAAGGAGCGTGTCATCATTGCTTTATTTACATCTCATGAATTAGGCTTTTCCAGGATTTTGTTGACGTAGCACTGTGGAAACGGTTCTCCGGCTGGTGCATGTATGCACTAAGCTGGCATGGTCATGTCAATGCACATAATTACAGGTAGTAATGTAACACGTGTGTTGATTAGTTACAGTTATACACTGTCCCAAGTCCGAGGCGCGGAGCCTTACCAACGGTACAAACATGGAAAGTTTTTGGACAACCCGCAGAATTGGTCCATATTTTTATCGCATTATTACTATTTATTCAGAAGTCACAGTGCTACTTTACATGTGTAACTTATTACTTAGATACCACATGAGTATATTAAACTGCATTGCCCATTTTTTTCACCACCGTTGGGGTTGCTCTTTAAGTTGATTGTATTTTCCCAGTTGACAAATTCAGCAATGTCTGTATAGAGCATGAAAGTTGACCCCAAATGGTGTGCTTCCGGAACCCTTGGATAGGAAAAATAAAATGCAAAGTTTTTAGAATTTGTAATATTTTTCGTTCAGTTACTTCTTTAAAAATTCAACTCGGAAAAGAGGCTTTGGAAAATATTTGCAAGTATATCAATTTATAGAAACTGAAAAATCACCTGACCTAAAAGGGAAAAATCCTGGGTTCTGGAAGCTCGCTGCATGACCTTTTGGTTTACTTTCAGGCTCCCATGTACATGTATACTGAAAAAAATAAAGGCATGTACTTCCTGCATGCACATTTCCGACTTCACTTTTTAGCAACTGACACTGAAGGAGGTGTATCACTGCACCGGGCACCTACTCCTACCTGTCCTATCATGCCTATAACTTTAAGTGATCTATTGTCATGATCATAAAGCTTGGTTTGTAGCTCTATGCAGAGTTGCAATGATGTTGCCGAGTCCTTCCAACATGTCCAATCATGGTCCAATTATAAAGGACAGCAATGACAACAAACCAAGGGTATGCTATGAATAAATTTCCTACCAGAAGCACTGACCGCTCTGCAGCTAATGAAAATAATCGTGCGCGAACGACATCCGTGCATGCACTCAACATTGCTGATGAATGACTAACCGTGGACTATATAATTACGCCTACTCCTCATATGGTCTGTCGCAATGTACACTGTACCCCGTTGATGGGATGTCGACGATGAGTGGGGACCTAACCCCCAAATATTTGCTTTATGGTTTCTCTCATGGTTCAAATATTATTCCACGCTAGCAAAATGTGAACTTTGATGCTGCGCCGCAAGGTCTCACACGTACAACGTCAGTTGATCAACTTTACCTTTGACCCTCATCGCCGTAGTCGACTAGTCTCGGCTCCTGGTCGAGTCAGACGCGTGACTAGTGGGGGCGGGGGCAAGTTCCCCCGCTGGGTGGGACATAATCAACGTTAATTAAACTAAAAGAGCAAACACACCACAGAAATAATACTATTAAATGGCACTTCCAGCTATTTAGGGGTTGGGGATTCTTTTATGGGGGAAAATGTAAACAGTCACGTTTGGAAGAAAAATCCGTTTTACATTCCACCATGAATGGACCCAGCTGACTTGCATGTGCTAATGCGTTTCAAAAATTAATAAAAAACAAAACAAAGAAACAGAGGCCTAATTAAACAAATAACTATTTTTTGTGGGAAACTGGTGGCCGAAAAAGGGACAGCTCAGTTTTGTTTTATATTGGGGGGGTATTGTACTTGTCCACAGATTTTTCGCCAGCAGCCATCATTTTTATTAACAACAATGTAGTTTGCGCCCTCTATCATTTTGTGCCTTTTTCATAGAGCTGATTGAAACTGAAATGCTCTGCACGAAAAGAACAGCTTTGTATGTTCGATTGACTGGTATTGACTGGTGTCACGTTTTCCGTGTGAACAGCCTTCATTTTGTCCAGAAACGGCACTGAATCAACTGAAAAGCACCTTCGTGGCGAGTACGCGCCTAAAATTATATTCAACTATTGTTGCATAGAATTTATATTCAACTATTGCTGGATATAATAAAGTGCTTTGAACTGTTTTCTTTGACAGCACAGTACACAGACGCGTTTGTGCGCGCGGCTGCAATGTAAAAATGTTCCTTCTTACGGGGGTGCGGCATTCCACAAAAAGTAAAGCTTCCACTAGAGTTGCTGACTCTCTACGAACGTTGTGTGCTTGAGTTAGCCGCTTTCCAAAGGGACTTCGAAACTTTGAAGAAAACGGACACGCCCGTAACAACGCAGTCCTCATTAACCATTTCAACCAATCAAAACCTTTCAGCAAGAGTGTGGAACGAGCTATTACCGTCCTCCCGCCCCCTTTGACAACGCCCATGGCCTCCCGTGATTTCTTGCTGAGTCAACTTATGCATTTTTCAAATTCATCAACATAATGTGTAAACGGGTCTACAACACAGCCGTTTTTAGAAAATCGGTTCCTTAGGCTTGTTGGAGTGGATCTTCAAATGAAAAAAATACAAACAGGTGCAACGGTTCCGTCGTTATAATGCTGACTAATGTTAACTCAATAAACTTATAAAAGTACATGTCTACACGCAGCACCTCTCAGTAAAGTGTTGTAAACATCTTTTCACATGCATGACTAATCTACCATAACGTGGAGAGCTTTGCTTCAATTTTGCAAGGCCTTTTGTGACCCACAAATCTAAAGGCCCCAAACGGAACATTTTGCGTGTTGTTGGTTCAATTGTTCGTATGGCATGCACGGCCAAAAATGCTGCAGGGTGATCAGTTATGCGCCTACTAAAATTCGTAAAAAAGGCGGGGTAACATCATTCTAATTGTATTCATGCAGTACTTTGACCTAAACTTCAAGGGGGAAATGCATCTTAACAATGAAACAGTGAAGAATTTTGCTTTCTTTTTAAATACTAATGAGCAACACACGTGGGGAAGTCCCGTGTCCAATCTGTAATGACTACCAGTTTATATGTTCACTGCAAGGGGACAGAGTTCCATACGCGGTCACCACCTTTAAGTCTGTGGGCCAAGACAGAAAAAGTCCAAGTACTTTCATATAAATGTTCATAAAAAATTATGAATTTTTTTACTCCTTAATGAGTGTGTCTTCATTAGATTTAATTTTTTTTAAATTTTCAAGTCACATTTAGGAAGATAAGTGGTGGTCGGATACCGAACTCTTTATGTGATGTGGTTTCAACGTGGAGTAAAAAAATCACCTTGACTGCAGAGAATGGACGTACACTATTCTTGGTACGGTTGACACACCATCATCCATGGATCTCTGATATTGAAGTCCAGAAGGCACCACTGCCCCAAGTGGAGATTGCCACACGATACCGCTGGGAAGCTCTCTCTCCACTGGTAGCAATTGAGGCGAAGATACACTGCCTGCCCTCCCTCTGCCGTCGCTCAGTGTGTCATAAGGAGGCGGTACGGAGTACACCCTCCTCCTCGCCTTCTTGGAGATGTCCGGAGGAGGGTGATTGTGGATGTTGTTGAAGACTGTGGCCTGTTGGACGTTGTTCATGATCATTGCGCGGGCGCTGCATCCTCGCTGGCGGCACCGAAGGTACGTCTTGCCGAGTTGCTGCCGGTTCTTGGTGTAGGCGTACCCGCCGATGACGTAGGCGATAGACCGTTGGGTGAAGACCTCGCTGTAAGGCACCAACGTCTCATCCTGGGCAGCCACGGCGGCGCCTTCCCCTGCTGTCTTCTCTTCATCGCGGTAGCTTTCCGATGCAGACACGCCTTCCGATTCGAAGGAGGAGTCCGACAGGACCTCCACGCTCTCTTGAAACGGGCTGGTGTTGTCCAGGACCGATTCATTCTCGTCGTCAGGGATTTCTTCGCACTGCATTATGACACTGTCCTGCAGTTGGCCAGCCTCCGCAGAGTCGACGGGATTGGAGTGATGATCTCGGTCGTGCGACGGGCTGTCACCGTCAAGAGAATGAGCCGTGCTGGCCGCCGGAGTGCTTAAATCAATCGGCGAAATTCCCTCCAGCGCTGGCCGCTTGACTCCAACGGTACTCGGGAGGTTTTCTCCCGGGATGAAAGTGTTGTTCTCCAGGACGGGACCCGGCATGGCAGTGGGGAATCCGACGGGCTGAGGAGCTGGGTAAGTCTCCACAATGTAGCCAAGGGGCATCCGAGGAGGATTGATACCAAATATATCTGTTCGTCCTTCCCTATTCGTGATCTCCATGGCATCCAGTTTCATCGAAGTTCTATCTTGCCGATGTTTCTGACATCTGCAAGCGTCTTTGTCAACGACGACGCGCGGCCCCACCAGTTAACCCTTAGCGCATTTAGCTATACTCCTCAATTCGTGCGTGGAGCACAAAGACCCACTTTGAATACATCATCTGTGTGTACTTGTTCACGTAACGATCTGAAGTCCAAGACGACGCATAAAGACGGGAACGTGGTGAATATTCCTCAGCCGTGGTGGGCCAAGAAGACAACAGGAAGAAGGGAATGCATGCAGAACAACAATCCAAGGAGTAGACCCTTATTCCCTCACCCAGGAAATGCACTACGAGCACAATAATTATGAGCGAGTCATAATTTCTTGGTTTACGGGTACACAATGCGAGCTCTCACTCGCCAGCCAGTTTCGTTGTAGACAGTGGCAGCAATTCAGTTTTTGTTGTAGACTGATGACGAAGCTTGGCAATTGCCGCTACATGTAGCGTGGAATAAGCGCTGATGAATGGGCTAAATCCAGCCCATTGTGTAGACCAGATGCGTGAAAAGACTTCAAGTGAATTGCTATTCTCAGTGAAATGAATAGACTATTGTGCCCTCCGCGCTGCCGGCCTAACAGCCGTCCGTGCTGTCATACGGATATAAAAAAAAATGGCGTCTTGTTCTTAGCATTTGACGAGAGTGCATTTTTTTTTATTTCCTCAGTGTTTGTCCAAGGATAACATACTTATCAATTGAAACGAGAGTGTTGTGCTAGTCGCAAGAGGACACAAATATAATAATCATACTGCTAGGCACATCAACTCCGTTACTCACAAAGCGTTTGTTCCATACTCACTTTTACCATGAATGTTATCGTTGATCCAGTTTTCATATTTGAAAATAATGTTATTACAAGGTGCCAATTACAATGTGAGTTACTAAGTCATAGTACTACAACCTGGCGTTGTATGATTTCTGTGTAACGCTTAACGACCTATAACCGTTGCCACAACCAACTTTGAAGTGTCAGTTTAAACAATGCCGAAAACGTTCAGTGTAATTGTAAACAAAAACAGGTCACACGGAAAGCTTATTTTGAAGATCAGTTTTCTCTGTTCCCGTATCACGTATCCCATACAAAATGGTACGCAAACCATTCATAGGAATCCAACCGAATGCACGCCAGCCAGTGCAAATCGCTTACATTTTTAATACCAATTATTAACATGAAATTTCCAGTGTAACGACTAGGGCAAATGTGGCACATTGGAACATGAACTGCAGTACATGTTCATGTAAAACTAACACCATTAATCATGGAGGAAGGAACACATGACGTCACCCTTGTTTACATGTACTCTATCCTAAGGCAGTGAGGTGGGCCAGACGCAATCCATCGAGTCCCCGCAGGAAAGTGCACCTGTTAGCAAAATGTGACGTCATTACGTTTTTTTAGTCTACCACGGCTATGTAATTAAATAACTGTCACTCTACTGTGGCACAAACTGGCGAGCCAAAAACTTATCATGTTCGCATCAGGACTCCTTATCGTCGGCAAAACATACCTGATCAAGTACACACGTACAACCAAAACTTGCGATTTCGGTGAAGAGAAAGGGAGTGCCCCACAACCTCGGTAGCACCGTATTCCGAGCAGTCCGTTCCCTTCTGAAGGCGTAGGTCAAATTGCGTGTCATAGCAAGCGCCTTACAATCATTACGTGTAGGCCTACTCAACACAAATTAATGAAGAACAAAAATATGACCTATATAATATATGTATAATAATAAGAGTAATAATAAATATTGATATAATATATGTATATGTATAATAAACTGACGACACCCCAGAGAGATTACCAAAAAGCGAACCAAATCACTAGTCTAGTAGCTCTCCTAAAATGATAGAGATAGGCTACATAAAAAGTGGAGGACAAAGACAGTGATATAAAATTAACTTACTTAAAAGAATTTTAAAAGAAAAGAGCGTGAACAAGCATAATTATAAACACTAGGACTTGGGCTATTAATAAAAGCAAACACATATAATGACATACATGCACTAGGGTAGTTACATTAAAGTATGCAATTTATACATGTGCAAAGCCTATATAAAATACACTACATGTATTATTAAATATTAGCACAAAATAACAAATAAAATAGATATAAGAATAGATAAAAATAAATGAGAGTAAAAAGGATAAGATGAGGGTGTGAGATAATAAGCCATTACAAATATTGTTTTCTTAAATTGCTCAGAAATGCGGTTAGGCCGAACAAGTACTACTGCATATGCGAGTCTCAAGATTCAAAGAGTCCCAAATGCGAGAAAATCGGACAAACATTGATTGGTGAAAAGTATTAGTATGTGACAGCATAGGCCTATCAAGAGAAACGAATCGAATCATTGTACATGTATAAGGCAGACTCAGCCTAGTGCACCACTTGTCTCTGTTGTGAAAGAGCATGTATGTCTACGTACGTGGAAGGCCCAGGCAGCATCGAGTATTAAAACCTTCAAATGTGCTCTCTCTAGGGAGTCCTCACCTGAGACAGAGTCGGGGCACCAGACCAGGGCAGCATGCTGCATTACTGGTCTGACTGAGGAACAGTACAATTTTACCACTTTAGATCTCTACTGTCAACCAATCTTCTAACAAGACCATTCATTCTGTTGGCTTTACACCAAAAATAAGATTGTACAACGATGCAAAGATTTGCCTATACGGACTCTAGATGCAGTCAAGTTAACGTGACGCCGTCCTTGTCGGCAACCGTTAGATTAAACTTTGTAATCTTTCGTTAACGCAGATTATCCTTAAGTTTATTTTCTTACAAATTGTAAAATACCTAAAATATTTTAACGTTTTTATTTTAGGTTTTTGCGAAAGACTACCATTTAATATAATTTCATAAGTGTTCATATGTGTAATTGTAAGAGACCACAGAATTGCAGTGGTCTTCAAGTATTTTTGATTTTCGGGAGGGTCAAATTTGGCAGGTTATTCCTCTTTCAGGTCAAGTATTTTTTAGTTTCTATAAATCAATATCCTAACAATTTTTTTTCGAAGGTCTGTTTTGGAGGTGATTTTTAAAGAAGCAACCGGACGGGCAAAAATACACATGATAAAATTGCTGCACGTTATTTTTCCGATCCAAGGATTCCTGATACCCGCCACCAGGGGTCAACTTTCATGCTCTATTCTCTTGACTCTACTATGATGACGTAGTCTTCTGGGTACACTTAAGAGAAATTTTGATTCCAAGCTGGGTTACGGTTCACCATCTGGGAGCTTGAACCTGAATTTCCGCAATAGCGTAATGTAAAACAGGGAAAACTGTTTCTGGGCCTAGTGCTCGCCGATACACCATCTGCGTCCTGTTCAGAGTAAAAACAGAGAATAAAAACTCAAGCTCCAACTCTGACATTTTTCTTATTCCATGGCTTCTACATGTAAAGTCGCTACTTCAATGCTTCAGCTTGAACCAAAAGAGGGAATAGAGTCGCACCCTCCCGTGTGGTTTCACTGTATAACAATATCATGAACACGTACATGTACATGTATTAGAACACGTACATGTATTACAAGATAGGAGGGCTGGAAGTTCATACACGAAATAAGTTGAGTGCATATACCACCGATTATCCACTGCAAATGGCAGACTCATTTTACGACCATACTTTTTCATATCCAAAACATCCACTGGAAACATTTCAAAAGATTATAGATAATTCTACAAACTTGTGTTTTGAACAAAATTTGTTGCAGTGGGCTCTCGCTTTTGGTTTAGAGTTGGTGGTGGGGACTCGAGAGGAAGCTTGGCCAGGGCTGGTGTGGGGTGGTCTGGCATTGTCTGGTCTGGTATGGTCTGAACATGGATACACCACAAAAGAACTGGTTTGGGGAGAGGAGGGACCAAACTAAGGACGGAAAGTAGTAAGGATAGGAAATAAACATGACTGAAAATGGTATGAGGTATTCTGGTTTGCTCACGCGGCCTTGTTTTTGTCGACGCGACGAACCTCTCGGGCATGACGTTTTCAGGGTCACCCCACAACTTCGGATCGAAATGGACCGCGTGGGTATTTGGGATGACCGTGGTAATTTGGGGGAGTAACCGAGGATGTCGACATCAGCTGTAGTAAAGTGAGGTTTCCACAGCCAGGAATTTGTATCCCGGCGAAGTGTCTCTATGATGGCCGCATTGGTTTAGTATTCTGGGTTCAAAAGCGTTTTCAGCTTGTAGACGTACACATGGACTTGACTCAAGTCGGGATTGTCCTTGACGTCACATACGTTTATGCTTCGATTTCGTTCGTCGTCCAGCGCCCAAACAGGACGCTGAGAAGGAAGAGCTTTGCACTGTGATTGGGTACATTGTGCACGACCTGTGACCGCAAGGTTGAGAGCACTTCCTGTTAGCGAAGCGTTATTGAAATTATTTAGTTCGCCGATTACAATGCCTTGGCACGGGCAAAGTGTCAGCTATATGATAAATACCGGTATATGGCCTTGGTGTGATCAGCGATACTTAGTGAGAACATAAATTACCTCACTTAAGTATCGCTGATCACTACGGAAGCGAAACCGTGCCAGGTTTTTAAAGTACACATTTTTATTGCTAAATAACGCAACATTATTGCGAAATATGGCAATACTTTTGCGAAATTACGCCGATTAGCTTGTTGTGATTACTGTTGTTTCGTTGATTGTGTAGGCCTTCATGGTTAATCATCCGTAAAGGAGCATGAGGTTTAAAACCCTTGTAAGCTTTTACTTTTCTCTTGGTTTAAGGCATTCTGACATTTTATGCTTTCTAGCTGTGAATCACCGTGTTATTGTAAGTTTAAGAACATTAAAGCGACGTTTGTCGCAATATGGACTATTTAGAAGAAGACTTGTCGACATAAGTCGTCCATAGTCGATGTTGCTCTTTTTTTACCGGAGCAAACACAAGAGTCTGGATTTCAAAATGGATACCGATGGGTGCATTGAACAAAAGTGCTTATTGGCAGGATTCACCAGTTCAAGATCAGGGCCGTTTTCCAATACTCGACTTCGTCTCCGTCGGAGGCTTCGTTCCCAAAACCAATCCCCGAGTGTGGGAGTGAAGCGTTTAAATTACATTGGATTATGTAATTGTTGGCTTTCATGCATTTTGTTTCATGTTCTACGGCACTGTTAGACTGATCACTGCTCTTACAGCTTCAAATCCAGCTAGTACTAAAAAGAATTGAAACCTGAGACGGAGCCGAAGTTGAGTATTGGTAAACGGCCCAGAATGTTGCCTCGTTGCTCTCAGTTTTGGACGGCTAACAATAGAGGGCGCTTTCTTTGTGTATGCGTATTTTCGCGAAACTATTGCGTTATTTCGCAATAAAAAATGTAGGCCAAGTTTAAAAACCTGACACGGTCGGGCCTCCATAGCACGTCACGCCACTTTAGCATAACGAAAAAGAAACACGAGTGTATTATAGTGCTCGAGTGAAGTCACATAAGTAAACTGTACCGGGTTTTAATGGCCCCGTGGACGCTGTGCTTCCAGAACCAACGGACCTTTGGCCATCAGGGATAACGGTGGGTATAACACCAGAGTTTATTACACATATCTTTTTACGTTGTTCATAGTCGCCGAGAGCTTTTATGTGTACGTACATATTCTCAGCATTTTATCACATATTTGTAGATCCAGAATAAATTGAAAATCTGTGTATTTATCAAACAATGGCAAAAAAGTCGTGCATAAACACTCTGAATGTATACTATACGGATTCATACATTCACAGCAAATTAAATGAAAATCGGTTAATTGAACTTAGAAATGTTAGCTTACAGTAATTTCGCCACAAACGGCACATGGACTTGGTTCCCTCTCCTGTTCGTTAGCCAGGCTTCGTAGCAGTCTATACATGTATTAATGCATACCCCGTACGAGGTAACCACTTGCTGAATCAACAGTCGATTTCATTATTTCGTACACACCGTCGTTAATGTAAATTTCGGAAACCAAGTCTTCAAACAGCACCATTATGGTTCAAATCACGGTCATTTAGTTTTTCCATTTACAGTTTAGAAAGGAATATCCACTCATTTTCGATAACAGCCAGCCTCAAATATGTGCAGTTTACACTTGCTATTTAACCTTTTGTGCGGGAAAAAAGAAATACGATTACGTTTCATTCGAAATGAAATAGGTTTACAGAACAACGTTACAGTAATATTTACTCTCTGGCTGTTTCATCCTTTTAAATTTGATAATAAACTCGGGCTAACTTTTCTTTGAAATGGCATTTTCAAAAGTCAAAACTACTCTCTAGATGTTGACCCACTAAATTCTGATTAATTGCACTCTGCATATGTTTAAACAATAGCATTTTCGTTATAGCATTCAAACACGATTTGTTCAGTCCTTAATACTGTATACATGTCCAATTATTCCCAAAATACTAGATACATAGAATGATTCAGGTTTGTCAACACCATACTTCTCAATGACGTTATGAATATTCAGTGTCCAATACATTGTAAAATATTAATAATCAAGAAATTCTAACACCATACATGAACATGATGCCTTTCAAAGCAGTTTGATATACGGCATATATACCTTGTAACAAGAAAAAAAGAGTGGTTGAAGTTGGCCTTTCGCTCTCCGAATCCCAAATCAAACATGTTGTTTTTTCATCTAAGTTCTGGGGTCACTGATCGATACATGTGACCAAATCACACAAAGTGAGACTGCTGGCCGTTTTATTGAGTCTCCTTTATCCTTTCTTTTTCTAAATTGGAAAAAACAATTTATGCCTTTTGCTTGGACGTGTCACTCAGTTTCGTATACAATGACCTTTCATAGGAGGGTGAAAAATGTCGCAAGTAAGTTCCTGTTGAGGGAATCTTTCGCTCAACTTGCTCAGTAGCGACCTCCAAGTCCCACTATGAGCGCTTACAGGACTCCAGGATGTACAAATACGCATAATTACGTCTTTTCATACCAAATAACAGCTTATTGCTTGCACGACTACGACACTATATCAAGCCATAACGCATGTATATTGACTGGAGGCTATGGCCTGGCAACTTTTCAATAATGTTTCTGTTTTTCCCAAAGTGATGTCATTTATTTGCCGTGATGTTTACAATGTGCAAGTCACCATTGCTTTCTGTCTAGTCTCTTGTTGTCGCTTGCAGTCGAAAATACGGCGGACTGACCCACAACCACTGAGATTCCAATTTTGGGATCGGATCCCCATCCGGGAGTTTGAACTTGAATTTCTGGATCAGAGTGATGTAGAATAGGAAGAACTGTTTCTGCGACAGCTGCTCTCCAACACATGACCTGCGTCCTGTGTGCAAAACGTGAAAACAAATATTTTACCGGTAACTTTGTTTTCCACTGCAGTCATTTCATTTTACAAGTTGGCACTTTATAAGGCTGGTTATGTGTACAAGTTTGCAAGATTACCCACGAAGAACAAACTCGAACAATATCAAAGCTGTCCTAGAACAGTTCCCAAACAATGCCGTGGTATCACTTCGTGCACAAGATTTCAAACGGGTTCAGTGGTTGAGAAGGCAGTTGGGAACATCGTAAGGCCTTTTTTAAAAAGTTAATTCAGATCTTCCACACTGACGTATTTGCCAGATGTTTGAAAGTTAAAAACTTGTAGGGTTTCCCAAATCGACAGTGTTGTTTGAATGATTCGGCGCGAACAAGTTCCTGCATAAAAGACGCTAAAATGATGCACTTACCTTCCTGGCCTACAATATTCAAGTGACTTAGCGCATCAGATACGGCCCCCGAATGGCACGTGTTCTAAATCGACTCTTTGGTGGGGTCATTCAGGGATACTTAAATGATTGAAAACTTTGCAACCTCTCTGTCAGTCTTTAGATGACTGTGGGGGGCAGTTTGGAAAGACCAAGGATTTGTTACATCTTAAAACTTGTCTATATGATAAGCATTTTTGCAAATCGTAGCACACAGATGATTGGAAGCATAGATAAGTAACCAAAACCACACAGGCTCCTTTGGGGGGTGGGGGTCGATGAAAAGGCATGTAACATGCAATACCGCCTGCTCATGAGCATGACGCCAACTCAGTAATGACTTCTTATTCTGGTAGTCAATTTAGTCTGTATTGAAAACAAATCTTGTCGTAGTTGTCAAAGGTACAAACCGGTTGAATAGGGCATGAAGTAATCCGGTCGATTGATCCGGCCGTGTTTGTCGATGAACCTCTCAGGCTTGAAGTCTTCCGGATCATCCCAAAGCTCGGGGTCGAAGTGAACAGCGTAGATGTTTGGAATGACTGTCGTGTCTTTAGGGATCTTGAAGCCTAAAATCTCAACATCGTCAGCGGTGAAGTGTGGGACCAGAAGCCAGAAGGTGGTGTCCATGCGCAGGGTCTCAAGGATAACGGCTTCCGTGTACGGCATGTTCTCCTTGTCCTTCAGGGATGGCGGACGGTCCCCGATGACATCTTGGATCTCCTGGAAGACGCGCTGCTGCACCTCAGGGTGGAGAGCTGTGGCCAGCAGCAGGAAGAGGAACAGACCTGAGGCCGTGTCTCCCTGGTCGGGGATGAAGAACCACAGCATCCACAACAACTTCTCGTTGGTGAACTCCCTCAGGTCGCTGTTGGGGTCGCCTTTGGCCAACTCGATCAGACACGAGTCGATCATGTCTCGCGGATTGTCCGGGTCCAGGGTCGCCTTGTGGTAGTCGACGTGCTTCTGGATGAACGCCAGCAGTTCCTTGGTCATCATCTTGCCCTTGCGCAGCCGGGAGTTGAGACCGAGCCTGTCGTAGAGGGGCAACAGCGGCTCCACGTTGTACAGCTTGAAGATCTCAACGTACCACTGCAAGATGTAATCCAAGATAGTGGCAAATTCCTCATCGTCTTCCTCATAGGTGGTATTGAGAATCATGGAGAAAGTCGCGTTCAGGAAACACAAACTTAAAGGTCGACCGGGCTCGAATGGCTCCCCGCCTCTCTTCTTGAAAAGCTCGACCAGGCGATTAGCTTCCCGAAGGATGACATCTTCAGAGCCAGAGGTACCGTAGCCAAACTGACGCACGGTTCGTACCATGTATTTCTTCTCTCTTTTCCAAGTCTCGGTGTAAGGCTCCAAGAAGACACCTAAGTCCAACGTGAACAATCGGTTAAAATCTAGCCAAACAAGTACAAAAATTATTTAGGCCTACTATGCAAGAATCACGGGATAGCATTTAAATACCATTACCGTCCCCAGAGCTACCGAATGGCACATACATGTACATGTGTATCTAATAATGTGTATACGTGTATGTAATAAGGTACATACGTACATGTACATGTAATAATGACGTAATGTCTTCGAGCCCCAAGGGACAGAATTCCTTTGAAAATATATGTAATAACACTGATCAACACTTTCGCTTGTGCATGACACGTGCGAACTGAATGTACACATCGGGCACATTCGTTGATCCAGGACCTGTTTGTTTTGTACAGATCTGGATCTTGATCTATGATCCAACAGCTATCCATTCGGCGGGTTCTGGAGTCAGTGAACCAACGTCGGATCACTTATCCCCATCCGAATCTATGTGAAATAAACAGGCCCTAAAGCAACAAGTAATAATGCGTCTGTACCTGTGACATACATGAACTTCCTCACAACATTTTCGTGATAGGATTAGGCCGTCCTTAGAGTTGGGGACCAGCCACATATATCAATACACAGAATTCTTCCCAATAATTGAGGTACTGTTGCTCGCTGTCACAAGAGCTGTACATATGTATAGAGGGATCGGCGGCAGCTTAAAAATCAGTCACATCGGCAATTCACAGTTTCACTTTTTATGAAAATTAGTTATACTCAAAGCAATATATTATGTAAAAACTAAATAAAGATTGCTACCGCCGCCAAAAGCACGAGTTGTATTTCTCCTGCATATCAGGCAAATAAAAACAAAAGTCGTCGGGAGCATCCAGTAGAATACTGTTTTCATGATGTATTTTCAAGATGTAACAGAAGACTGTTTTGATGACGTCACACTACGGCCCTGCAATTTATGACTGTTTCATTACTATTCAGGGGCGAACGCTCCCGGACAACGAAATGATGTTTGATGTAGCTTGGTCCACGGGCAAACACTGTCTCAGTTCAAGAATACACGGAAGGACTTTGTCTTTTAATTTCTACCCGAACTGAGACAGTGCCTGTCTGTTCCTTGCTCTATGGACCAAGCCACATCAAACGCAACGTGGTCTATTGCAAGTGTACGATACTGCATGTACTCAACTATCCGCTACGTACATGTAAAAGTTCTGGCGATGACGTCATCCACTCAGCCTGGGAGTGCGAACTGCCAAAGGGATCTTTGTGGGCAGGGAAACGCAGGATCTCTTTATTAATTTGGGGGTCACAAGCAAAGGGGAACCATTAAATTTATGATGTTTTTTAAATGGTTACAGATTTATTGTTATTTTGAAATACTTCACGTGAACTAAATGCTTTCAATTTCTGTTATCCTTCAACCATTCATCATCAGCATTTCTGAGAATCAAACCAAGACCTATGCACTAAGGTTTTCACTTGAAGTTTTCTTAATGCAACCATACGTCCAGTTATTCTCACCATGTAATATTTGTCAAAGAGATTCAATCCTCTACAGTCTTTCGAGATTTAGCAGTCAGAACTTTTCCAAAAGGAATCCAGTTAGCACGCAGTGTACAGCAACCCTCTCAGTCTTTGTTGTTGAATAAAGTCACAGTAAAACACATTGTCAAGTTTCCTGTTTTGACTGCCTTTTGGTTATCCCATGCTATGGTTATCTCCTCTATAAGCCGCTACTTGATGGCTGCAGCACATCGACATGTTTGATAGTGCTGGCCGTGGGCTACGCCATTCGGAAGGCTTTACGTCCAGAATTTAGCAACTTACCAACATTTCGATGATTTTCATTGATGTACGTAAATGGCCACACGCTTGGACGGTCAGAGACAAGAGCCGACTGCTTCACAAAGGCATCTTTAATGGACTTGTAGCTGTTTAAAATGAGCATACGCCTGGCGGAAACACCAAAAAAGTCATGACAATATATTCACAAGGAGACAGAATGGGAGCAGGGTTTGCTTTATTATTATTCAATGTTTTAACAAGAAACGTTCCACAGTGATCGGTTTCTTTTTCTTACACAACTCAACCTTTGGGGAGCGATATGGACGATTCACAATAGTGCGCCTCCAAGAGTTTGCAACACGTTGGCCAATCACAACGTGCGAAATTTGTCGACCCAGAGCGCTTTTGAAATGAGTCGAGAGATTCCGCTCGTTGTGATTGGCCAACGCGTTGCAAACTCTTGGAGGCGCACTATTGTGAATCGCCCGTATGCCGTTATCCTATCAGATTTCAAGTGTACCAGTACAAGTGTACAAGTATTCTAATCAAGGGCCTAAATTTATTTGCATAAAAATGAAATGGTAACCCGTCTAAATTTTTGTTATTTTTTGGCTCTTTCAAAGGAGTGATGGTGAATTCGCTCGTTCAGTGATTTTTTCCCCACAATTGGGAACGGTGAAATAAGTGCTACTCTGAAAAAGAACAGCAAATGCGGTGTTCAACTAATATTTTTTCAAATACTTTTTTACTACCAGTTTTTACATTGTAAACAATCAACATTTAACACAGTAGTGTATGCTAGTGTATTTTATTGGTGGCTTGAGTTGAGCAATATGGTTAGAAATTTGATATTAAAAATTTTAATTTGCTTAATACATGTTTGTTGAATTGCACTTAACGGTGGTGTACACCATTGGTAAGTCCCAAAAATCGGACTACCATATAATTCTGAAATATCTTATTTGAAAGAAAGTACATAACAGTCTCAATCAGTAGGGTAAAAATTTCTCCCCTGAAAGAGTGGATGAAAACGCTAAAATAGGATTCCCTCTGCCAGGCTCTGGGTCGCTTTTCACTACAAACGAGAATAGCCCCACTTTTCAACTAGAGAATTATAATTCCAATTTTTTTCCCTAGGCAATTACTCCATGCAACAACCAACGAACATAATCCACACAGTATTTGGTCATTAAGCAATATGGAGCTGGGACCAGAGGGCAATCGAAGTGGGTCATTGGTAGTACAAGGACTGTTCCCTGTATATGTTGATGACGTCGTGCTAATAAATATTTTACATGTATAGTACAGTACACTGACGACAGGAGGCTCAACGTTCTGTACTGTTTATGCATGTACATGTACAGTACATGTACATTCACATTGCTGTTCGTAGAAGCAGCCCTTCAGCATGATATTTAGGAATTGAAACTGAATTTCCGAGAACTCATTTCCAGTGGGAATGTTGATTCGTCTCACTGCTGCTGGTAACTAGGGTCGATACAACAGAGTTTGCATGTTAACTTGCAATGCAAAAGATTTTTATCATCAAAGCAGGGACATGCATGGACCATGGAGGTGTGATTCTACCTCCATGCAGGGACATACTGCAGTGCAACCATAAATTCGACAGTTCACAGTACATCCAGCATGATATATGGCAAAGGGCGACCCCCCCCCCCATTTGACACACAAGCCATATACATTGTACCCCAAGGCTATTGCGCCTACTGCGCCCCCCTGGAAATCTGAATTGAATTCCAAAGATTCCGTCAACACAAAAGAAGACACAATAGAGGGGGACATTTGCCACATGTCACGCATCAAAATTACTAGGAGATAAAAAGGAACAAGGCAAAACTGCCTACAGTAAATTCAAACCATGCTAGCTCTTTGGGATGTAAACCGTCTGCCAGTGGAAACCGAATGATAAATACACCGCCGATACAAAGCAAGGCTCAAGCCAGCCAGGCGACAAGGCAGTTAGGCGAAACAAATACAAAAAAAAACATGCTTCTCGTCCCCGCCCGCTTCCTTTTGGGAGACCGCCTGGATTTTGAAATTATTTTTTTATTTTTAAAATATGCTGTAAAAAAAAAACCACAGAAAAAGTCCACCAATTCATCGGAAAATAAATACTTGCGAAATGAGTGACTAGAAGTTTTCAGTATAGACTCTGTCAGTCGCTTAGTAAACCACATAAATTGAAGCGCGATCGCAAAACACGTCTTCGTGAGAGTCTAGAGCAAGGCAACTTCACCCAAATGTGTTCGCACGTACTGTTATAACTGTACAGTACGTACAAGTTCTAAAGGCGTTTCTAAACGAATGGGTTAGGATTGGTATTCGGTTTCGCTGATTAAAGCCAGAGCCTCGCATGCTGTTGTTACGAATGCTGCATCAAATGGCAGGGATCAGCGAAGCCGCCGACTCGTCTAACCCACTCGTTTCGAAAACGCCTCTCAGGCTTGAGCACGTGTTTAAAGAATTGGCTCGCGCGGCCGTAGCTGGTTCCCGATTCCATTTTCATCGATGCATTCGGACTTACAAAAAAATTGCAGGGGAGGGGGAGGGCAAGTCTAGCGCGGCTAAATCTAGCGCGGATTTTTCTGTCACTCATGCACATGCAAGCGTACTCATCATAAGCCCGCATCTTGTTTTGTTTGGTTTTCGTTTGCATTTCCATACGAACCAAAATAAAAGTTATAAAACCGTGGTATACACGGACAGTACTTGACGGAATGATAACACTTCGTGGTCTTTTCGCTGCATTTGCGAGTGGGGAATTCGACCGTAGGTGAGCCGATTGGTGACCGGCACCAAACGACGCAGGCCAGTTGTCACTTGCAGTATATGATTCGATTTTGATATTGTGAATTCCACTCACATTGTGCCATATTCTTGCAGATGAAGCGATCCAGATAAAAAGCTAAAGCCTAAGTAGCAGTACCCTGGCGTGTCGGTTAGATGACCCACGCTGGTGCTTTGTTTTGTTTTGTATGACCCATGCCATATTTTTAAAAGAAGGAATATAATGTGCCATGTTCGGTAGATGACCTATACCATTTTGTTTTGGTCGTTGTACGAAGTATGGGATTCCAGGTAGATCAACGCACCAACATCCATCCAAACTAAAGGTGTGAACATGTGGCTGTATACGTGGTTATTGTTTGGAAATTGTGTGAGTGTTGTGGATTGTCCCTTTAAAAATTACTCAACCAAAACAAATCTTCACTTTTGGCGGATAAAGCAAATGCATCTAAAACTGTTCATTTTTGCAGACCAATACAACACTAAACGACACTGTAAATTATGTTCAGTTTTTTGTCCAACTTATCTTTCATTTTAAAAAATGAAATTTTAAAATGGTGGCCATTTTGAAAAATAAAAAAATACCTCTCTTCCTCCTTTTTTAAAGAATATTCCAGACGAGAAACATTTTCGAAATTCGGCCTGTACGGATCAAGGGCACCATGACGGCCCTGTACGTGCGCCTTTCACTCCAGCTTTCCAACCCCCCCAAATTGAGAATTTAGAGAGACAGAGAGAGTGAAGCTTTTTGAGTGTGTCTGAACGTTGATATTTGTATTTTAATGGCACATTTTCGGTAATTCTTAACTCCCTAAAACTAAAAGTAGAGTCCCGAATTTTTCGTAACTCGTAAGTCCTTAGCAGAATGCCCCATCCGCCCCGAGCTGAAATGCACCTCCAATCGGTGAAAGAAAGACAGGTGGTTACAAGCAGGTTCTCGCCCGCGTTCTGCGGCTTGTTCTCGTATCATTTTCCTAACAGCTCGATTTGTTATTCGTGGGTCGGCCGCTCAAACACCGGGAACAAACAACATGCGGCATGGCGGCGTCTAGTACGTAATTCGAGAGTTAATGTTCGAATAACTGGTTTGAATTCTTTTCTGTTTAAACAGAAGAATTCATTTCTGTGTTATGAAAAACAATTATGTTAATCTTGCAAAACGTCCCATTGTATCTGGCTTTGGAAGCCATCTCTCTACTTTTTGCAGCTGTTCAAAAATCAAAATCTCACAAGTTTTTCCGTATGATCCTTTAAAAACCTGACGAGGAGATGGTGTGTGATCCAGGTCCCAGAACAGTGTTCTTCAGTCGTGTTCCCGCCATTCGAGCGCGAGAACAAGAGACCCGTGTCAAGAACGGGCCGCCCGAACTCGACCTCTGTTACGCGAACTCCGCATGCTCTGCGTCAAACGCGCATATCAGGCGCTTATGAGATGAGTACCCCCCCCCCAAAAAAAACCCCAAAATAAACAAACAAAGAAACAAAACGAAGTAAAAAACATGTCCTCTTTTGTTCCGCTTGGAGCGGATTGTATGTCTGTTGGAAATCCATCCTGCCTGTGATCTGGCGCCACGGACGTTTGCAGTGCGTGCAAAAACAAACAGAAACATGTGATATCGGTACATGGAACACATCAAGGACACTGACTAGTCTATGAGTGTTGTTAAATTAAACCATGAAAAAAGAAAGAAATTGGGCCATAGATATCAGATATTATATGGACTAAATTGGGGGAGGGGTAACCCCAGAATCGTGGGGTCTACGCAAGACTTACTTTCCCAAGTACAAAGTCAGCGTGAACATGTCAGGGTGGTACTGTTTTCCAATTCGGGTGATGTTGGCATTGGTCTGTCCGGAATCCGGAGCGATCAGCGGAGAGTTACCGATCAAGGGCCAGCCCCGAGGCCCGGGCGGGAAGGTGTATTTCCTCCAGTACGTCAGATGCCGCCACACCAGAGCCGTCACAAGGAAAGTCGCGACGAGGCATAAGAGGAAAACGCCGGACGAGCTGTTGCTCGCGCTGGTCAAAACGGCGATTACGTTGTCAACGACTGCCATATTGCTCAAATCGTTATGTACGATTGTAACCGTGAACTGACGATAGTATTGCTTAGGGATCTTGTGACAAGTCCAAATTGCGGTTAAACGGGAACACCATGCACTTACTGGCGGTAATTCCTACTGCGTGGCGTAAATATAGACAGCGAGCTTTGTATGATATATACATGTATATTGTATGGCGCAGCGAACTGTGACCTCATGTGGCCTTCATATATACATTAACGCCACATGTTCTCCAACTGATTTGCATATGATTAAAGGCCCATGCATGCACGGGGTCTCTATCTGGTTCGTAAGGGTACAGTCCACTAATTCAAGCCCCATTGAAAACAGTGTAAAATCAGTACTGTTCAGGGCCCAATAACACGCACGCCAACATCCCTGAGATTTCTGAAACACAAATGAAATTCTTGCCTGGTCACTTATCTTTCAATTTCTTTTCAATTTTTTGTGGGTTAACCAATTACATTTTTAATTGTTGCCACAAAACAAAATCACCCCCCAAACAGTGATTTTCCGAAGTCTGATTGCAGCCATTTTTAAGTGGCAACACTCAACTTTCTGGGGCACTTAGGACCATTTTTCAACCGTAGTTTTTAGCCATTCTGCTCTCGTGTGAAAGCTCGAAGACCCAGGGAGTTGATCCTGGTAAGGATTTACACAATCACACCATTTTGGGGGCCAAACAATCTCCTTTTTCAAAAGATACTGTGGGGGGTACTTTTAATGCCAATGAGCTGGCCAGAAACTCTCACTTGAATTAGTGGTCTGCACCCGTAAGTGACTTTGTCATAAATCGGACGCGCCACGATTCCCATACCCCCATTGGACGATCGCAGAAGTTACGCGTTAACTTCCGGTTCCATGGTTCCACAAAAACGGCGATCAATGCATGTAACCCTATGTTATGGAATTCCATATCTGCCGTTGCCCGTCGCCCGTCGTCCGTCGCATTTTGCTTTTTGTTGTGTCCCAATTCTGCCATTTACCAGTTCCAAACATGCCATTTTCCGTCGTGCGTCGTCCGTCGTGCGTCGTCCGTCGTACGTCGCCCGTCGTGCGTCGCCCGTCGTCCGTCGTGCGTCGCCCGTCGTCCGTCGTGCGTCGTCCGTCGTGCGTCGCCCGTCGCGCGTCGTCCGTCGCCCGTCGTGCATCGCCTATCAAATGGGTTGCATAGGACATGCAAAAGCCGTTTTTTAACAAATGACAATGTGATGATTCCGTTCACTTCTAAAGATCTTTTCCAAATAAGGCAAGTACAAATCCCACCTGCAAAGCATATACTAGTCACATAATTAATTCCAATAATGCTAGACTACCCCTGCCCCTTGACAAGAAAATATCGCCTCTCTGAAAATTCAACCAAGTGTTTTTTGGGGAAAGACATTTTCAGCAAAAATGTTCCGGCCAACTTATCCACAGTGTTATTCTAATTTGCATACTGTAAAAATGTGCCGACTTGTTTTCATCAAATTCCAGGAAGAAATCTGCCAACCGATACAGATATTCTATCTTGTCCTCTCAATTTCACCTTGAAATCCAGAAATACTAGACGTGCTGTGGATAACAAACTGTTAATTAAATGTATTGTTAAGGGACAATTACCACTTGGTTTAAGTTTCAGAAAATATGACGTGTTGGTTTTTGTGGGTGTGTATGCCATGGAGGATAGAGCAATGAGAACAGGTTGTCCAGCACATCAGCATTATTTATGGGGCTAACAAGTAACGTTACTTGTTACGAACGGAATGTAAATAATAGATTATTTAGAGTGTTTGATTCCCAATAGTTTTCATAAGAGACGAACTGATTCAACATTATTTTGAGGGCGGGTATACCTATGATGAAATCTGCTGTATACTCCAAATTAGATATGATTTTATTTGCGGGTTGGCTCACAGAAATCTTTTAAACAGTATTTTAAACAGTAATTATTCACATCTTCTCCATAATTACAATGAGCAACTGCTTCTAGTAAAGCTGGATATTACTCAAGTAATGCTCGTCTAAATCTGAACCATTTATTTGGGAGCTGTAGAAAGGTTGCTCATATCGGAGCAAAACACTCACGAACGGTTAGAGAGTTGTTTCTGTGAAGCTGCCCTCTCGGGAATGATCGACACTCAACGCTAGCGCTGCAGCTGGTCGATTTATATAGACTTTTGGGTCCGCGTCTTAGCCAATGGGAGCACTGGATTAAGGTGGTTATGAATAATTCATACATGTAGAAAGTCTATGGGGATTTTGTACACCCTTGGTCCTCGCTGACTTAGTTTCTGGAGAGCGATAAGGTCTCAGAAGTTTGGGAGCGGGAGGGTGAAACTGAAAGGCTGTTCGTGGGTGAGCTACGGGGCGACGATGGAAAGGAAAGGGTGAGCCTTTCTGGATACATTGGGTTGTGTACAACACTTCATCTCTGGATGGCTAGGAAATCTACACGTAATTCTTACGGGGTAAAACTGGGGGTGAGCGGAGGTAATTGACCTCGCTGTGCCGTGACCGGACGCAGGCTTTCGGGGTGTGGTTTAGCGGGACACATACGGTATGAGTTGGGGGTCTGTGTGGGTAGAATGTACGGGTTATATGTGCGACCGACAGTAGGATCGACTCCGAGGAGGATTTGGGGGAAAATGACTTAAGTTGGAAGTGTGCTTCGGAGTTGCAGTTCAAGGGCATGTCGCAGCATAGAGCAACGGGGTCGCGCGTGGAATGCAATGCGCTGTGTACGATCCGTATAATCTACGTGTAGATGGTCCTTGCACGCTCGCTGTGGAGTACATGTACAATGTACATGTACATGTAATAAGTGGTGTGTTTAGTAGCGTGTACACTATAATCCATATGCATATAGGGGAACAGTTTGTGGGAGCGTTACACCATGTTTAAATTTCGTCTTTGGTCGCCTGCATTTTGTTGAAGAAATAACGGTACAGTTACCATTTGTTGTTGTGTAAACACAATTCGATTTTGTCTAACTGCATCCACAGATAAAACGATTTCGTCATTTTGAGATCAATAGTAGGCCTATTATTTAATTCAAATTCGTCGCATGGTTGGATGGTATCTGCATGCGGTATTTTTACATTTTATCGTTCATTCCTACTTTAAACATATCGACTTAATTTCTGTATGTCTGTTTAGCATTCTGTAACCTAAGAGAAGTGAAATTATATCTCTTTTATACACAATTTGTGCGCCATCAGTTGAAAGAAATAAGGTATATACCGTCCATAGGCAATACTTTCCATCATATTTCATGCAAGATAAACATACCAAGAAAATTGTATTGATCCTTCAAGGAACACAGGCTAGTGGCCTCTTGGTGTTTCCCGTTGATTTCTTAAAAATACGAATAGTATAGCAAGAAACACTCCTTAGGAATTCCCGGTAAAATATTCCGTTCACAAATTCCCCCTCTCTCTGGCCTCAAATGACAACAGGAAGGGTGAACCAACGGTCCTGCATGCATTCCAAACATACGCACGCAAGCGAATTAGAAGTGCGGATGTGAGCCAACCTTACTATGGAGGCTGAGGTAGACTTCGCATATAGTTGCCGGGGCAACATTGAGTTAAAGACCTGTAGATGAATTTTGCAGACCGTAAAAGTAGTCAGTTCATGCTTCAAGCGAAAGCGAATTTTTGCCGTCAGATTAGAAAGTCGTGCCGCAAATTCGCTTGAGTTGAAAACCTTGGGCGACATTTTGCTGCAAATCCCACGTGACGTCACATTTACTTTACTTTCATATTTACCTGAAGTATGAACCGGCCTCAGTCACTTAGAACCATCGGCTTAATGCCCACTGTCACCAGGATGCCAAAGTGAGTGATATATCAAAACATTGGAATAATCAAACAAACCTAAACTACTAAGCACAATTATGATCTTCCAAATTATTTTGTGGGACCAATTCACAAAACAATGATGGCCAGTCGTGTGAGTCCAAAGGGAAGTTGTTGCAATGTAATAAAGTGCTCTTCCTTCAATTTTCATGTCAACTTTAAAAAAATAAGAGTAACACACAAACGTACGTGATGAAGGCCGGTTCATACTTCAGGTGAAAGCAATAGCGAAGCGAATTTGACATCACGACAATTTTGTAACGCAATTTCGCTCGAGTTAATGTGTGCAACTTTGCAGTGTGTGCAACTGGCTTTAACTCTTCCTAGTGTTAAGGCTAGTTCATGCTTAAGCGCAAAAGTAAACAAGAACGCAAATCCCGATGTCAGATTAATTATAAGCCAAATCCTGGAAAGGTTACCATATTTTCAACTCAAGCGAATGTTGCCGCAAATGTTTTGAGACATCTATGGTGTATTTGCGTCGCTTCCGCGTTTTCCTTAAGTACAAAAGCCAAAATAAAGCAACTGTCCTGGTGAGATTTTGTGGGCGGCAAAAGCATGTGGAAAATGAAAATCACAGCTCATCAAGCGTAAGTACGCAGCAGAAATATAACCAGCCAAGAGAAAGTGTGATGTGAGCTTTAAGAATATGCACAATGAGTATATAGAAATGGAGCTGAGCGGAATTAAACTAGGCACATTGGGAAAATCTGTAAGCTTCGTATGACATTATGGACAGTGGATTAAGTACAAGGAGAGATTCGCAGGTGGATCGAACAAGTGATAAATGCAATAACTAATTTCACTTTCACTTCAAAACAATCATAAAGGACCATTACCTGTCGTCGATTACAGAAAAAGTCACGCACGATAATGGATATACCCAGTACATGTACATATAATAGAAATCATTGACATGCTCGACTGATTACAATAGTCGCCCAGATTTATGTAACTAACTTTACATTAGAAATCAAAGCACTTTAACTGAAATTTAACCTTTAGAGGATCCACCAATTTTGGAAAGTTCTGAGTTATATTCCAGTTAAAATGCACCATACAAGTTTCTTCTATTTAATGAATTATCGAATGGTTTCTTTATATTATTACTCCATTGACACCATTCATTTGCAAAATTGCTGTGTACTTCGCACAAAGGTCTTGAATGACATCTCTTTCGCATAAATTTCTCAAACAGCAGCAAAAAAAAGCAACAAATTTATTGTCTCAAGCTACGTTTATTTTTTTGTATTGATTTATTTTACTTCTAAATCATCCGAATACAGCCATCATACAGCCAAGTGCCCCCTTTTCTTGCCAGAGCATTAGAATAGAAAAAATCATCAAAAGCAACGGTCTTGTCTCGATAAATACAACTTCATTCTGTTTGTCACTCTATGCCATGGTTTACGACCGTACCTCCCAAATTTCCACGACATGCTTTTCTGTTTACTCTCTGAGCTCTGCTTGCAGATGGTACTTGGGCGGACTGACCCACAACCACAGTGCTTCCAACTTGGGTATCGGATCACCATCCGGGAGCTTGATCTTAAACTTCTGGATGAGCGCGACGTAGAACAAGAAGTACTCCTTCTGGGCCATGTACTCGCCAAGACATGTCCTGCGTCCTGTGTATTCACGGTATACGAAAATGAGTTAGCTTCCTTTTATGTTTATTTCTTAAGTAACATGAAATAGTGCTTGCATCTGTGGAAACTATACGTGCGAGGTTACTCTACATGGTTCATAAGTGTGACATTACTTCAGTTTGAACCATGCCCATTGCACCTAGAGAAGGCTTAGTCGGGTCGGTAATTCAGCCACTGGCATCAAACATCTTTTGGTGAGCATGGTTTAAATTCTAATTTTTTCCTCAGTCTCATAATGCTACGCAGTCTTATTACATGGAACTTCTGGAGTGATGCCCGTATCCAACTAAAGCTGAAGACACTTTCCGCTCTCAGTAATCTGATGTAAGCAAATCACGGGGGCGCAAGGGGGGCAGAAAGTATCCATAAGCAGCTAACCTAACATCAACAGTAAAAGGGAGTCAATGCAGAGATATGTTTAGGCAAACTAATTAAATATGTCCTACTTTCCTCCTTTCCCTTTTTGGTTTCTTTCCACTGCCTGAGTCCCCTTTTCATCTTTCCATTTTTCCAAGGGGGGGGGTACAAGTGGCCCTAAGGGAACTGCCTCTCACCCAAAAACCCACGAGCACCAGAAAACTATAGGACGGCCCTTAATGCTTGTTCTAAGGTCTGCATTTAGGATCAGGCAGAAAGCCACTCCCAATTATTGTTGGAGTTCCTGTGGTATCTAGATCAAAGGTATTAAAATGTGTACAAACCGATGCCGAAAGGAATGAAGTAAGGTGGTCGCTTGATTCGGCCGCTTTCGTCGATGAACCTCTCGGGCCTGAAGTTTTCTGGATCACCCCACAGCTTCGGGTCGAAGTGGACTGCGTAGATGTTAGGGATGACTGTCGTGTCTTTTGGGATCTTGTAGCCGAGAATCTCGACATCATCAGCTGTGAAGTGGGGAACCAGAAACCAGACGCTGGTGTCCATGCGCAGAGTCTCGAGTATAACAGCCTCGGTGTACGGCATGTTGTCCTTGTCCTTAAGGGAAGGCGGGCGGTTCCCGATGACTTCTTGGATCTCCTGGAAGACGCGCTGCTGCACCTCAGGGTGGAGAGCAGTGGCCAGCAGCAGGAAGAGCATTGGGCCCGAGGCCGTGTCTGCTTGGTCGGGGATGAAGAACCACAGCATCCACAGTAACTTCTCGTTGGTGAACTCTCTCAAGTCGCTGTTGGGGTTGTCTTTGGCCAACTCGATCAGACAGGCGTCCACCATGTCTCGCGGGTTGTCCGGGTCCAGGGTCGCCTTGTGGTTGTCGACCTGCTTCTGGACAAACGCTAACACTTCCTTGGTCATAGCTTTTCCTCTCTGAAGGCGAGCGTTGAGTCCGAGTTTGTCAAAGAGGGGCAACAGCGGCTCCACATGGTAAAGTTTGAAGACGTCCGTATACCAATTCAAAACGGATTCCAAGACGTGATTAAACTCCTTGTCGTCTTCTTCGTAAGTTGTGCTGAAGACCATAGATAAAGTCACGTTTAGCATGCAGGAGCTGATGGATCGGCTTGGCTCAAACGGCTGTCCTTCCCTCTTCTGGAAAAGCTCCGCCAAGTGATTGGCTTCTCGAAGGACGATACTCTCAGAAGCTGGGATACCGTAGCCAAACTGACGCACGGTTCGCAACATGTACTTCTTCTCTCTTTTCCAACTCTCGGTGTAAGGCTCCAAGAAGACACCTGGGTTAGGGGTCAATTAATTTCGACCAATCAGAAGCAACAAGCAGGAAACGCGCAAACTCTCTGTAACATTTCGATTTTTGTCTTGATACTTTATCCGTTGAAGGCGCGAATGGTACTACAGTAATGTACACAGTCAAGACAGGCATTTAAAAAGAAATTTTCACTGTATCGGCAGTGTCAAAACTACCCATCGGTACCAAATATAAATCGCACCGATCTGACCGGACGCGGGTGACCGAATAAAATCAAATGCATGACGTTAGCATCTGAGCCAGGGACGTTGGGTAATTCGCCTTTGCAGTGATCGAGACCTAGCCATTCATAAATACATAGCGTCGCGCTTATAAAGTTCTGTCAAACAGGACTCACGACTTGTTTGCCCAGTTCAAGTAGCTGGAGTGTGCCACAGAGGTACGAGCCTCGAGCTTGACCAAGAGAAGGCGCAATTTTCTTAGCAACGGAGGCTCTTTTGGTTGGAACCATAGAGCTTTATAGCTCTATTGTCGGAACTGAACTTCACTCGTTCACAAACGATAAAGAAATGCACGCGTTGTGGTCACATCGCCACCAGAACGGCTCTTTTCAACCGATGAAGGGATGCTTCTGCTCGAGGCGTATATATTCTGATCAATGAAGGAGTCTGTTCGTATCATGCAACAAAACGGTGCCAAGCGAATACTAGTTTTGTTCTCGATACTGTAAATTACCCTGTAGATTTTCCAGATTTTTTTCAAGAAATAGAGACTAATATCTATGTTGTCTGAGTGTGGAACAATTTCCGACAACCACTTACCGATATTCCTGTGGTTTTCGTTGACATACGTAAATGGCCACACGCTTGGTCGGTCAGACACAAGAGCCGACTGCTTCACAAAGGCATCTTTAAGAGACTCCAAGCTGTTCAAAATGAGCATGCGCCTGAAAAAAAAGAAGGGAAACTGCAAAAAATTGTACATTTTTTTAATCTTAAACATTACCTTCTTCTCGCCGCAAAAGTTTGCAAGATGACGGAAGTGCTTTTTAGATTTTGAAAAAAAAAACAAAACTTTGGACTAACAACAGTAGTCGCGTACCAACTAGTTTGCGAAAGCGCGGTGATGACGCACATATGCACCGTAGTGATACGACCGCTCTCAACTATCCAATGGGAGGCCGCCATTTGTTCGAAGATATTAATATCTACACCAGCATTCCAATTTACATAAACGGCTACGCCCTCACTGAAGCAAGATCTCCAAGACGTTATTCACTACTGGTGCAAGAAAGAATGGGGGAAAATGCTTTGCAAACAAATGCAATCATGGCTATGATCACCGATCGTCTTGGGCCAAGACAACCCGACGGGCCGCACAAGCTTACTCGGTCCCAAGAGATTCATTCTCAACATAAATGTCGTGTATAGACTCCATTCCTCTTTTTGTCATGGTCAAGCTAAAGTAACATCAAGAATCTGACAGGGGGGTCCTCCATGTTTAAGCGCATTAACAATACCAAGTGTGCCTCAAACACAAACAAACCAAAAAAACAAAAACAAAACAAGCAGACAAATAAAATTAATAAACAAAAAACGTGTGATCACCGAGCGACTCGATAACAAGTCCAGATAGACAACCTTCCGCGTCTCTTTATAAATATGCACGTTGAACGGAATTGATAACCTGTGACCTTGACCACGAGAGCCCAGTTTCATACATTGCAGTGGGTCCTGGAACGTACGTGACCCCAGTCTCCGGGTGAACATTATATGATAAGGCAAGGTAGTGAAGACAATTAATCCATCTACGTTCAGACGAATAAACAAACACGTGAAGTAACCTTTGGATCGTTTCTCTGGCTGTCCCACCTTTAAACTAAATTATTTACTGTTTGACCATACATTTTGTGACGCACCGTTCCAAAACCTGGCCAATAATTTTGCTGTTTGAGGATTCTTAACACCACACACACTCTTCATTTAAAGGAGGTAGTTCACAGTTATCCGAAGTAACCATTTTTGTCTGCTGCAAGCTTTGGTATAGATCCGGGCAATGGTAGTTTGGGATTTGCAGTTTTCCTTAATTAATAATTTCCATAATTAATATTATAGCTTATTCTTCAGTCTGGTTTGGAAATGGTGGGTCAATGTGTATAATACGTATTCACAGGGTAGCGTCCAAAAGCGATTTCCAACGACCATCAGACTCTTCCCAATAACCAAAAAGGTTACCTTGGAAAACCTGTCTCGGTAACATCTTCAACTCCTTGATTTTTCAAGGCATGGGCGTAAATCCTGCGGGGGGGGTATCTATATCCCTCCACACTTTGACTGAGAGGAGGTGGGCTATTGAATCATCCCTTCACTTTTTCGTCGTGAGAAAAAAACAGCAGGTTATGAAGAGTTTGTGGACTTCCCAGCAGCAAAAACGTGAAGTCAACTGAAAGATATTCTATTTATAGAACGCAACAATTTGTCAATTAACACAAGAATTCCGCCCGGTAAATAATATGTTGAGAGTTCAGAAATTTTTCAGCATGAATCCACGGTTAATCACCAGAGTAGTGAAGAAAGTAATTGCGAAATGATAGTGGCTTACTTTGCTCGGCAAAATGTATCCAATTTGCAATTAGAGAGAAAATATGACAACTTTGCAAGACAACCGTAAAAGGGGCAGGTAGTAAAACATCTATAAAAAAGAAGAAGCGGACATTGGTTATCATCCAGATTCACATAAATCCAGATACATAGGTACACATTCTTTTGCGCAAGTATAATCCGTTCATGAATATCAAGTTGATTACGTCCGAACATCAATCAAACCCATTAGATGACCTGACGTTGCCCAATAACCCAACCAAAACCAAGGCAAGACTTACTTTCCTAAGTACAAAGTCAGCGTGAACATGTCAGGGTGGTACTGTTTTCCAATTCGGGTGATGTTGGCATTGGTCTGTCCGGAATCTGGAGCGATCAGAGGAGAGCTCCCGATCAAGGGCCAGCCCCGAGGCCCGGGCGGGAAGGTGTATTTCCTCCAGTACGTCAGATGCCGCCACACCAGAGCCGTCACGAGGAATGTCGCGACAAGGCACAAAGGGAAAGCGACGGACGAGCCGTTGCTCGCGCTGGTCAAAACGGCGATTACGTTGTCAGCGATTGCCATGCTCTTGGAAATGTAAACTGATCTCCTTTACTCTCGGTTCACATCAACTGTAGGCGCCGAACAACGCCTGTTTTTATAAGAGGCAGGTGAAGTTGCAACTGAGTTACTGGACTGTCAGGGTGACGACTGCAGACTGTATTGATGATGCATGACGTCGAGTATCAGCGTGCAAAATCAAGGGTCGAGTATACCAAAAACAGTCCCGGTTTGCCAAGAGTACCTGGCTAGGTCACGAACTCTCTACTTTAAGAAACATGCGTGGTTACATTTAAAATGACTAAACAAAAATGAATGGTTGGAACTTGAAGTGAGATGATGTGTTGGAGATTTGCTTTTTGCGTTTTAGGCGGCAGGGGATTCATGGAAGCACACCTTGGCTATTTCTGTTCCTATTTTTTTTTTACCTTGCAGGCAGGCGGTTTGCGCCTGTTGCATAGCCTAATTCTCTTTACAATTCGCATATGGCGGAAGGATACGTACATGGCAGTGCACTCACTGTCGACATTTCTTCCACCCACTTCGAAGCTATGTTGAATTAAAGTAGCTCTATAGTTTCCAACAATTGGGTCCAAACTTCTGCGTTTGCATACCAAATTCAAATCACTGACCAGGGATGCGCACGCAACCCAAAGTGCACTGGGTTTCCTTCAAAGAGGTATTTTGGAAATAGCCGTCAAAGACGGCAACCTGCAGAGAGACACGGATCTACTGGCAAATAATCAAGGATTCCAGGTTTACCTCACCCAAGTAGCGAAACACGTGTTTAAATAGCCTACATGCACGTGCACCAACAAAGACAGCCTATGGTCGGTACCTTCGAATTCTATCCCAGGTCCCCCGGTCAATGTTATCTCCAGCGGGAGCACAGACCGTGCAATGAAAGACACCTGTGACCGGACTGCCGGTGGACGGGACCCAGCGACATTTGGCAGGAACGTAGCTGGACGACACACCTTCCTTTTCTGCTGTGACTCAAGTCTTGGTTCCAAGACGTCCCTGTAGTTTATTCAGCGACACAAACCATCACACGACGAATTACTATCAGCGACACGAGCCATTACTCGACGAATCACCATGCAGGAAAATATTAACTGACCCTTTGAAAATAAAAAAGGTACGTTCGAACTTCCACTAGGATGTCTGCAGCGAGAACGCCCGAGCAAAACGAAGAACTAATCATGAAGAATTAATAAGCATTGAACGATGTTCATAATATCTAGATATTGTGTACAGCGGTAATCGACGAAGTGGGAGCACTCGAAAAAAGGAGAATTATACAAAAAATATCATATCAAGAAAGTACGAACCAATTTGAATGCTGTATTATTGTTTGTATTGGGCTTACACGAGCACTGTGTGCTTACGTGGGATCTTGACTTTTAAATTAATGGAGGGGACACGAAGAAGGAAACATACTTTCAAGGAGCAGGGGAACATCTAACGCATTAATAGTACCTGCAGTCAGGTGGAAGTGCTTGAAACCACAACGCATGCATAAAGAGGACAGGGCAAGATGGTGGGGGAGCGACTGGGACGCATAAAAACTTGAAGAGGGTGCTGTCACAAGGAATCGTGCGCCACAGACTGATAAACGCATAGACCACCCGTGATTTTGAAAAGCATGGGCAAACAACCGGCAAACGTTCACCTTTTTTGCTCTTCGGTACTGCTATCTCTTCTTTTCAAATGTTGCAACCTAATTGTTTTGAATCCCTATGGACCAGATTAAGTAAATACTGTGACTCATACCCCAAAAAATATCGAAGCCAACTTAAAGTGTAGCTGCAATGAATTTTTCTTCGACACAATTTTTTTTTGCATCTTTGTACTTTTCTTCAATGTATGAAAACTCTCCCACACTCCTATTTGGTTAAATGCACTCAGTGCACACTTTTAAACAATCAAAATAATCCATGTTTTCCTGGTCAACGAGGGCGCTGTTGCCGTGAAGTCATCCAGGGAAGACATAGCTCAGTGCATAGGTATTTCTGTTCAAATTGTGAATCCAGAATTTACAAACTGATAACATTTCTGAGAGAGGGATTGATGGTTTCTTTTTGCGATGCACATAAACAACCATAAATCAGCAAAGAGGAGAAAACTTAGTCAAGGAAAATCTACAAAAACGCAGGACTTTTTTGTGTACAAACAAATGTAGCATTGAGGCTTCTTCCTAAGATGATATCACAGTTTCGCTTACGAATATCGAAATACTTATTAGCATAAAACATAAACACCAAAAAGGCATTAAAATACCCTTCCAAACAGTGAAACCAAAGTTTAAAATAAGGTTTACTGGGGCACAAAGGTGCATTTTACAGGTTTGTAGTCATGTCATTGCAGCTACCCTTCAACATTGGAGTGAAATCACCGTCCGAGGGCGCCCTATATTGTTTGGGGAAGCAATAATTCAAAAAACAAAACATGCTTTTCAATAATTTCCATAACCTTTCAAAACCACATTTTAAAAATAATGTTATAATTTCCCTAAATGGATTAAAACCTCGAACTAACAAATACAGTTTCATTTCTGGCTCGGAGCATACGTCCTACCGAACTGCTGTGAGGCTCACAGCTCCATGGGCTTATACTCGTGATTGTGCTCAACTTTGCAATAGACATCGATCCCTTCATTATACTGGTTACGAGTCGAAATCAGAAATATGCAGTAGGCACATTTTGGCAGCGTTCGATTTTGTGTTCGAAAAGGTACGTATAAATGTATGTCATGGCTTTTAACCATGTATTTTTTTTGTAAATTGAATAGCGATCACGAGCGTTGTGCCACCCAGTAAATCATGGCTTTCAATTCCAGTTATTGAATTAATTTCTTCGTAAGCTGGATTGACACGGACGAACCTAAAAAGGTAGATCCATCAAATGTATCCCACAAATGCGACAGCGGAGTCCACAGCTTTGGACGAGGTTGCACACTTTAAATTCATTCGTATGTATGCAACATCCAAATCTAACGAACAGGTTCATTTTCCTTGGGCAGTCTGGGAATCCCTGGAGAGTGTTTCATTTCATATTCCCACCACCACAACCAGACGGGACAGCATGCCAACATTCGAGTTCAGTTCGTCGTTAGTTAAGGCGATCGCAGCAGTCATTAAATTTAAGCCTAAATTTAAGCAAAGCACACAATCTGCTTGAAAATGACCAACCATAATGAGGCATGTTTGCATTTCCTGAGCAGGGGCCAGTTCGGGGATGATTCAGCCTCTCCTGTCTGACAAAAAAATTTCTAAGCACACTGGCGGAGAATTTACAACAGTTTTGCCAAGTTTGCCCAAATGAGTAAACATGCTCGAAAAAAAAAAAAACACCCCAAAAAACAAAAGATATCAAAATATCCAAAGGTTTCCCTTTTCGGGTCATAAAATCTTGTATTTAAAACCATACTGGAAGTAGACAAAATCTACCCCAAGACTTCTTAAACATAACACTGTTCGGCAACTATGAAGATGCCAGTTGAGCTTGTTAGGCTTTCCAACAAGTGACATATAGTTGAAAGTGAAAAAATTATACACTTTACCCATTACTGGGCAAATATTTTGGTCGATGTATATTTTGGCCTCAACTGCAACTGTGTGTGTGTGTGGGTGTGTGTGTGGGGGGGGGGGGAGTTGGCAGAAGGGAAGAGCCAGTTTTCCAGCATTTTTTCCAAACTGACTCGTTAACTTTAAGTTCTGACCAAGGATTGTCACCCTGGTAATTCAAAACGGTTCACAGTGCGGCTTTTAAAATTTTGCTAAATATCAGTCGACGAAACATTTTAATTGGAAGACCCCAGAGTGCAGAGTAGCGAGTATATTTTGGAAAAAGAGTTTTCTTTATTAATTCACAAAGAAGAAAACCATTGATAATAACTGTTGGAGAGTATAGATGCAGTGTTGCCCTTTGCAGGGGTGTGTGACTAAGAAAAGATGAAAATGAAGAAAAGGTGATCGAAATCACCAATTTGACTGAAAATATATCAGAATTTGACCCCCTTCCACCACTAATGGTTTGTAAATTCGCTGTTGCCGAGTGTCTCCCCCTCCCCCCCAAAAACAATCCTGGCAACACCCATGCTGCCTTGAGCTATCATTACCAATCAAGGACAGCCTACAGCGGTGCTGAGCATTACTTGTATTGAGGCTAACAGTTCGAAAACCAAACGATTACCAGGGGTTCTGTTCGTATCGTTGGGATGGTCAAATTTCTCAACCTTCTCCGAGTTTTGCGGCTCCCATACAACAGTGTTCCTCCGAATTATGCCAATGTGGCATTTCATCCATAATGCAAATAAAAACTAGAGCTCTGAAACAAACGACGTTGACGTCACGGCATACACTGGCACACTATTCTATAAACAGGAGCCGTCCTGACCATAAATGGGACAGATGTCATAGTGGGGGTGTAACAGTTCTCTTGTAGCTGTGTGGGATTCACAAATCACTAGACAAGTGCCTCCGTTGCTGGCTTCCTGTCTGCTTTGGCCATTTTCTTGCTGGGCAGTAGATGACGCCTCTCTCGAAGCCACTTCTCCCACTGCCTTCGGTGCAGCAGGTACAGTTTCATCGCAGCCTGTGCATCTTCGATCTGCAAACCAATGGTGAAGTGGTTAAGTTTAGAAAAATGAGATCTCTTGACGAACTTTAACAAAGCATGTTGCAAGCAGCATTTCTAGGTGGTTAGTTCAAAACTGTGAGATAAGTTAATAAGATTTGACAAAAGATGTTTCCAGTAGCATGTTTTTTATACATTACATGTATTGCCATGTTTAGAAAAGTATTTGTGACAAAATACAGAATATACAGGGAGTAAAATTATCATTGTTCGGCCTCTGAGGCAAAAAAATTCACTCAACCAATTCAATGTAATTTGAAAATTCTTACTGAGTTATGTTCCCCTTTTTGCACGTTGACTTTCAAAAGGAGCTCTGTCAACTTCCTGAGGCCTGGCCTCTTGCTCTATGATGTCAAAGGAAAAAAGAGGCAATATAAAACAATATCAAACTCTCAACATTAATGGATGTGTGAAAATGGGTAACATTTCACATCTACATGGTGTAGGTATTACGTCTCTGAACTACAACACTTCACAGTTAAGTTTGAAGCAATTTTACAGTCTGAATGCTGCAAAATATCATTTTTATTAATACTGCAAGTAACTTGGCTGACATGGACCAGGTCTGCAAAGAACGTTGGCAGGAGTATGTACCATACATTCATGTTGTTATGTATATCATATTTCTCATATCTCGTGCTAGATCTGTTGACCAGTACAACCTTTTGTTGCCGTCTGCTGTGGGGCAGCGCAGACATCCGGGATTCTCACAAAATGGCAGGAACCGTGTCAGTGAAAACAGCGACCATGGCGATGTATGCACGCACCATGTCCAAGGATCAGGTCACACAATCTTTTCTTTGATGAGTACGTACGCGCACGCTCTCGTTGCAGTTGTTTTCAATGACGCAGTGTGGTTGCCACCAGCTATTTTGTGAAACTCCCGGATGTCCGTGCTGCCCCATACCATATGAATATCTATTATTAGCAGATGCCACAATATTGTATTAGTTATCACAAGAGAGCAAGACAGAATAATGTTGAAGCCTATGGGTGCAAATGCACCACCTCTGAATTTAAAGTAAATTTTGCAGTTGTGCGTTTTGCTTTTAGTGTTGAGTTAGAACAGTTAGTGCATTCTGTGGGGTTTGATATTAACTGTGAAATAGGGTTATATAACACACTATTTGTTGCCATGAATCAACCAATCAGAATTGAGAATTCAAGTTTGCCTGAAGATAAAACAGAAGATCATCACTCTGCATTGACCAACCTTGAAAAGATCCTTGAATGGTTGATATGTTGATGTATCTCGAATCAAACTTCGAGGGTGGCTGAAGTACAACACCTGTAGAAACCAAAGTCGCAACCGAAAGATTATTTACTTCCATCAATAGTTCCGACTGGTATATCTCACATTTCATAAATTGAGTAGGATTTCAAATTAGTTGTTGTTGTACCCCTGCGGTACCATGAATCCCAAGACAACTGTGGAGAGAGTTCAGTGACTGGGCATTTTGACTGATCAAAACCAATCTGACAACAGCACTGTCCTTTTCAAAATTTTGAGTAGAAGGGGATGGATAGTTTCATCTTTGCGATGATGCTGATGATGAAGAGATGAAATTCCAGAAAAAAAAAACAGCCAAAATGCCAACTGACAAGTTACAACAGAGAAATACGTTTTCAAGACATCTTGCGAAACTGCATTTCTACCTTGAAGTCGTTGTGAAGGGCATGGCCCACAACAACCCTTCCCTTCAGTAGGTCTGACAGCTCCTTCTGGACTTTCTCAAAATCCTCTCCTGTCAGAAAAGCAGACAAAAGAAGGAAACTTTGTCAAGAGTGAACACTTTGCAAAATATCTGCATTTTTTTTACCACACTCCCCCCCCCAAAATGACAAGTACCAATGTAAACATTTCCTTTTAATAACAAAAAGATCACCTTTGTCTCTCAGATCTTGAGGTCGGATGCCGCTGACAAAAGTTCTGTAGTCTGTGACCGGTTCCCGGGGCTTGACATACTTGTCAAAGATGCAGGCACCATACTGGTTCACCACAGACACCCTGGCTAGGATGCTCTGTGAGCCTTTTGGGCCGGTACCCACCATCTCACAGTCCATTGCTAGGCACTTTGTTGGGCTAAGAGGGAAATGGAAAACAATGACAAGAGACGATCATTTTTATTATCAATCAATCAGCACACTGTGCAATCATGCAAGGAAGAACCCGGATGAAGACAAAAGTTATCTTTGAGCATGTCCTCTTGAATTAATTGGGCTGACTCCCGACCAATCAAGACCAAGAAAACTCACATTTGTTAACCAGTGAACAATGCATATCGGAACCACGCTCACACATTACTGTCTCCGTATGTTATTACATCCATGTATACAGGAAAATATGGCATTCACTGCAGAAACACTGCACATGTCTTTGGCTCATGCCAAATTCCTACAGCGCATGTAAAATATGTTGTATCCTCCAGAAGTCATCCAAATAAAACATAATTGGGGACTTCACCTTTACCTTCCAACCATTTGTTCCAGAACCTTTCTCAGTTCTTCAAAATACTTCACTGTACACTATTAAAACCAACGGCGCATTCTTTGTACTTTGACTTCCAAGGGCCATCGAGCCCCACGTGAAGAAACAGTGGCTACGCTAATTACTCTCAATCTGCGAAACTCCTCAAAAAACCTCGGTAGATTTTGAAGGAATTCGGAGGGTTAGCCATAACCCTAACAATCCATCCACGGGTGAAGGCTTGAGGATTGTTAGGACCTGTCTTGCAGATTCCAGTGCACAACGGGAAACATGTGTTACACTGCACACCGCCTGTACTTGAAATGCTCACAGGAAATCGAGCACTGTGCAACATGACAGCAACTAGCTTCTACTTTCCAAAACGCTGAGAGATCCTGCAAACTCCCTGCTGGATTTCAACATGTAGTCATGGGTGTACTGGATTCTGCCACAAGAAGTCTACTCGTAGGAAACGAAAGGCTATTGTAATGTAAATTGAATACGCTGGCATCGTCGAAGAACACAACAAATACGCTGCTGGCAGTGTGGAGGGCGTACATCTGTAAAATGCATGTGTTCAAACAGACACCTGAAAGAACCTTTTAAATATGCCCGCATGTGTACAATTTTTGGCAAGTGGGAACGCCCCTTTGAAACTACGCATGGCAGTCAACGTGTTAAGTGAACAAGGACGGTTATGTCTAAATTAGCAACTTCAAATCAGCTTTGTACTTGTGTGATTAATTTTCAGAAAATAAAATGTGACAAACTTTCAAAATGTCAAGCTGAGAACTGGCTCACCAATTCTGTGCGTCCTTTCTGATGAGTGGATTGTAGTCTGTTTCTGATTGGACACTGTCAACAGCTTCTGTATTCTCATTGGCTCTGATCAGCGAGGGGTCGACATCATCGAACCAGATGTCTGGCTTGCTGCACGTAAACAAAAGATATCAGAACAAGTTGCAAGTTTAAAAAACCCATTCGTTATTATCCAATGATTAAAATATTTTTTTGAGAGAATTAAAAATGTCTGTCATAATGATTGTATGACATAGCTACTTAAGCTACTTAGTACATCATCATCACATATTGAAAAGTCCTGACAATTTCAGTGGGGCATCAGAAAAGTAAGTGTGTGTGTGCGGGGGGTCTGAACGCCCTCTAGCACAAAAGTGGGCTATTAATGGTTGCCTCCTTTTTGAAAAAATAACTAGGTGTGGCCAACAAGAACAATAACTGGGGGGGAGGAGTCATACCTCTCCCCTCCTCCACAACACCGGAGGGTACTGAAAGAATCACACTCATGCAGATACAAAGTGTAATTCATGTAAAAATCTCTCTAAAAAAAACTGGTAATGGCCCAGCTTTCACAATATTATCTAATGGCACTTGTCCAATATTCAGTTCTGCTGGGTCAAACCAAGGTTGGGCATGCCCAACTCTGTTGACACAGTGGGGCCCATCCTAAGTGGGCGCTTGACAAAGTTGGAGCAGTGGACAAAGTTGGGACATTACGGGGTCACAGTTAACCTTGCTTTGGGCTCCTCGTTCGTCTTCTTTGCCTTTCCGAATTTCTTTCGTCTCTTTGCATCTGCTTCCTTGGACTTTTCAACAATCTGCAGTGGGAATGAGAGCAAATCAAACAGGGCAAATCATTGTCATCACAAAAATGTTTCATTTTCCATCTATGGCAGTGGTGAATCCTGTTTCAATTAATGCAGTAACGTGTAAAAAAAAAAGCTCTATCATTTAACCATGTGCCATATACATGTCATTTTCTGGCAGAAGAAATTGTGTCAGTTACTGTTCCAAGTTACCATTCAATACACAAAAACACAGCAAACTATGAGTTGTGCCCTCAATTTGATAAATTTTGTGCCGGACACTTTTGCACATCTGCTGCATTACACACTTAAACTAAATGTTTAAAAAGGGTGATTTTGTTACAGTTTGCTCAAGTCCGTTTTCCATTTTAAAAAAATTGTTGGCCCTCAAACCCTCATCTTCTTTTCCATATCTTGTTGGGTACCACCATTCGACATGGCACAAACTGGTCACACCTGGGTTAACATTAAAAAAAAATTGGTGAAACTGTCACCTCTGTAGATTTTGTAAATGGGGTTGACCTTCATCACGCTTTTAGAGTGTGACAGCCCAAGCGAAGCAAATTCTTTTCCAAATATATCTCCTTTAAACTCTTTTACACCTATCCCCAATGGACTCACTGGCAGCAAAGCCTTCCAGTTGGAGGACACCTCTTCCTGCCTCCTCTTGTCCATTTCTGTCTTATCACTGAGGCTGCTGCTATCCTTGTCAACAACGGGACAGTTATCACTGAAATGTTTACCGTTCCCTGCTTTCTTGACATTTCTACTCCTGTCTTGTCCCAGCAAGGTCAACCCAGATGCAGACTCGCCGGTTTCTCTGCTGGTTGCCGGTATAGCATCTGTAGAAGTGTTTGCCTTTTTAAACTTTCTGGCTTTCTTCACCTTGCGTTCCTTCTGCCCTCCACTCTTTTGAAGATTCGAACTTTGCGAGGATACTCTCGGAGCGAGAATGGTGTTGTCTTGACCTTGCTTAACAGCCTTTGGTTTTGAGCTGTTAACAGCCTTTTTAGTGGTCCTATAACCTTCATCTGGCTTGGTTTTCTCGCTCCCTTCATTCTGTTTTCCTACTTTGTTTTTCATTTTTTTAACATGTGGCGTTTTCTTGGCATGCTTCGATGTCCCCCATGTTTTTGGCATCCGCGGCAAGTCACCTGCAGCATCTTTGCTGGAGTTCAGCTTCTTTTTCAGCAGCCTGTTCTTCCTTTGGCGTTTCTTTTTCAACTGCAGGGCTTTTTTCTTGCTGATTTTCCCCTGACCTCCGCCGGGGCTTGCCACCGTGGAACCTTTAGACATTCCCGGTGGCGCACTCAGCATGGCCTTGGCTCTATTTGAGCCCGCCTGTCCCTCGTTCTTGAGCTTCTTCACCTTTTTGGCATGCCACCAGAAGGTTGGGACTGTCTTTTTGGAATCTGTGTCTAGGCTTTCCCGGAACTTTTTTGAGGGATTCAATTTGTTTCCATCTGAAGACTTCGACACTGATTGGTGCTTCGTTTCAGCATATTTACTTTTCTTCTTTGCCACATTTTCTTGACTGTCCCACGAACCAGCATGACCAGAGACTGTCCTTTTCCCCATCGTCAAAAATGTTGATGACACTGACCAATCATTGAAACTATAGTATATAACAGGATCTTTGACGCCTGAAACACAAAAAGAAAATTTATTACTCAACATCTATAAAACAGCATGTAATTGATGTAATTGATTGAAATACAGAACAGCAGAACAATAACTATGAATCTGATCAGTAGGCTTGATGGTAATTATTAAATGTAGAAGAAAGAGATTACAATAAACAACATATTGAAAATCAAAGCACAGTAAATTAATGTCATTACTTAGCAATGGTCAAGCAAATAAACACATGCACTGTGATGCAGTGATTATGAGAATAAGCAAAAGAAATTGGAGAGCAAGTAAAGGAACAAATTCCATTGATGAAGATAACCAGGTCAGTAACTTTAATATTTGCTAAACGCAAAAAGTTTAGATTATTAGATTGAAAAGAGTTTAGACTTGAATGTGGCATTGTGGAAATGGAAGGGACTTTAATAACGGTAACACCAACATCTAAGGATCTAAGCCTACTTCAATCATGCTTCAATGAAGTCCCCCCAGATATGCCAGATCCAGAACTGTGGGATCTGAACAGGAGCGTGGTGGACGTCAGACATGTCGGACCTCACGGTTCTCATGCCCATTATTTCTGGTGGTAATAAAAGGGATAGCAAAGCCGTACATTTGCAAAATAAATCATTTAAGAGTAAATGAACAACTGGGGAAATAAACTTAACCTAGTAGTTTCTCTGTGAGCTACAGTACCAGCACCTCCATACACGATCATCACACGTGGAGTTTTCGCGCAACATCTATTAGGTCTGCTATCCTACCAGTCACGCGTAAATTTAAGTAGTCGTGCACTCGTAATCGTCGCCAGACTATCTCTCAAACAATTTTTTGAGATCCTGCGAATATTCCTTACCAGCATAAACAAGCTTTTACGTACAGTACATGTACCTTTACAGTACTGCAGCACATGTACATGTACTTGCAAACCCGTGAACAGGGCCCTTCGTACATGTACATCAACGGTGTATATGTAGGGCCCTGTTTACGGGTCTAGCTTTCACAATGCATGCAAATTATACGAACTGCACATGTCCTGTTTTAATTTCAGCGTTAGAAGTAAAAAATAAAATAAGCATCCCCCCAAATATTTCATTTGAAAAGAAAGGAGCTGAGAAACCGTACACCCTAGTGGGGCTTCAAGAGTCGAAACCCGATTCTGTCGTGGGATATTAATAAATTGGGTAGTAGAGAGGATGGGCTCTTGCAGCATTCATGAATTGTAACATGCAGTTCAGCCTAGTCATCAGGGAAACGAAAAGAAGCATCTAATCGATATCTGCTGTAATTTGTGGTTTAATTTAGTTTCTACCGTTTTGATAACCATGTTTCTCCTTCATCCGTGTCTTGTCACTGTCGTATGAAAGACTGAATGACACCGACGTCAAAACAAAATGTAACATTAACTAACCGTTCTAAAATAAACCTTTTTAAAGAGCAATATCATCCAAAATGGCGCAGTCCTTGTCTGGAGAAGAATTCCAGCGAATGCAGGTTTGTTTAATTTTTCTTATAAAAAATAAATGGTATATCTGTTTTCGACTTTACAAACGAGAACAAAACAAATGTCAGTTTCTTTTTATTAAACTTATTAAAGGGCCCTTGCAATGATTTTTTGGGCAATGTTCGAACATGTTGTTGTTGAAGTTGAACAACTGCGAACTGGCATGACTAGGACTTGTCCAGGCTGTGGTTGTGACGAACTTACATTGTCATTGACTGTTGCAGAACTCCCAGCCCAGGTTGGACGTCATCTTCTTTACATTACGACTAATGTCCAGGATATAAAGGCATCCAAAGATAGTCACAGATTCACAACAATTTTTTTTCACATTTTTAGAAAAATTTCAGCCAGGGCCTGCGCCTACCTCTGTCACTTTGTGTCAGGTACAATTTACCTAACAGGTAGGCCTAGCTGAAATTTTGTTCACATGTTCATGTCCAGAATTAGCCAATTACTAGGTTTAGGCATGTTAGGTACGTGAAATAGTGACTCATAGAGGGTGCCATATTTGGTCCTTTTCAGCGCATCGCATCTTTGAATCAGTCTGGTAACGTTGATTGCGATTACTGCCTGCTGTTGCCATGGTTGCTAGAGTATGGTGAGGATGTGTGAAACTAGAGTAACCAATAATTGGCGATATTATTGCTGGACAAACCAATGTCATTTGATTCGAAAATCATCATCTGAAAATTTTGCCCCTGGATTTCATTGATAGTTTACTTGAAGGAAGGATAGTCTAAGACTAAACCCTATAATTCGTAAAATGCATGTATTAACATTTGTGGAAATGCATCAAGTACAACAACTTTTGTACGCTCTGCAGAAAAGTGATGGCCACGATTGCACTATGCAAAGTGAAACTTTGTCGCTCGATATCTCGCTGTTCAGTTCCCAGAGCAGGACTTTGTAAAAGAACATTAAACAAGAACGTTCCTTTTCTAAGATGGCGCAAGGTACAGTAAGAACCAACCGATGGTCTCCTTGAATCAACCTGGTACGGTAAATGGTACCCATGAGAATAAGGTTGGACTGACTGTTGCATATCAGTTCAACCATTTTGGGAAGCAGGGAGATAGAATCTTGTTTTCATTACGTGACCATCCTCTGTTTTTGTAAACAAACAGGTTCTAATTTTGCCTTCATGTGTAAAAAATGTATTATCGCAACATGTCAAAGTGTGTGGATAAATCCGCAGGCATATATCCCTTCCCTTCTCAGCTTTACAGCATACAGGGCACGCCTGCCATGACGCACACAGGATGGTCGCGCAGTGAAAACAAGTTTCCATTCCCTCCCCCCGGGTCCAGAAATGGCTGAGCCGATATACAAACAGTCAGCCATCAACCTCGGCCATCAGTAGTGTCTGTCATTTGCAAGTCATTTGACCCAAAAATTGGAGTCTGAAAAAACTGATACGAATGTTGTTTCACTGATATTCGTCCGTGGTTTATTGATACTTCTGAAAGGTTACTGTACTCTGGGTACTTCACATGCAGAATGTCATTTGGATGGTCAAATTCATGGAGTGTGGCACCAGGTAGGGCTCCAACTGTTCTGTGCGTAAGGTACTTGAGGTATTTGCAGTATAAGTCTCTGTTTGGACAAGCTTACATGTACCCATTTTGTCTTTTGTTTTTTTGATGTGCAGGATCAACTTTTAGAGTTGAGAACATCAAATTATCAACTGAGTGACAGATGCCGAAAACTGGAACATGGTAAATTCCTAGTGCTTTGCTGTTCCTTTTCTTAAAAGAAAAAGTAAAAGCAATCACTGGACAAACTTCTGAGGCCAACTCTCAAAAGATTTTATTGTCTACTGCTCTGGCTGTTGTCTGTATTTTGTCAGTGGCAAACTCGGAAGTCACAGCCATAGGATAGCTGATTTTGGCACTGGCCTGCTGCTACCTCCACATGCAATTACAGTAATATGGTGATTTTTTTGGGGGGGGCAGTCATTTTTTACGTGCTCAGTGCAATCCATTGCTCTTCATTCTCAATCCAATTCTTTGCAGAATTAACAAATCTTCAGTTGACTGCCTCCAATTATGAAAAGGAACTACAGAAAGCAAACAAGGTAAAAAGTCCAGTCTCTGTGAGTCCCATATAAACTCAGTTGATCTAGAGCACTGTTCTGTCATTTCAATTTAGCATCCTGTACAGTATGCAGCATTTGTATGATTCCATAAGAGTCATGCTTTTAGCAAAGTGTGTGAGTTATTTGATATAAGGCTCCTCTAAATATTGTAGTATTCATTGACATGTATTTCTAATCAGTTTGCAGCTTTCTCCTTCCTTAAAAATTACTTTGAAGGCTAAGGTAATTTAATTACAATTTTTCGTTACAATGAATTTTTTGTTTCAGACTATCAGTAAAAGCAAGAAAGCCAAGGTAAGTGAACAGATGCGACCTTCATCTTTCCGTTTGTAAGGTCCTCTCAACACAACTGTGGGTAATTGTTTTCAATTTGTGAATTAGTTGTGGAAGACAAGCTGCGGAAGTCTTTAGAAAAACCCTAAACCGAAGACTAAGAAAACTACAGTGAGACTACCGTTACATTCAGAGTAGGTCACTGATGTAGGCCTCCGATGGAAAAGGTGATGTGTTAAATGCTACTCCCATGTGCACATCGAGAACCGTGTGTGCGCAAACAGCAGTTTGTCAAGATCTCAGTACTTGATAACATGTGCCATTGACAGGCCATTTGTTGACTTGGTTCCCTTTAAGTGCTCACGCTGACTAGCAGTGGTTAGACTGAATTTAAGGCAGGTTGTAATGAGCGTGTATGCATGCCTTTGTCGATATCAACTCGTGCCTTATCTCCAGAGGGGATGTGAATTGAAGCGATGTAAAGCACCTTATGAGAAAGTTGCTGGCACCTGTGGTCACAGTCTTATCTGATTGCCACCCCATTGCCCACGGTCCGGTTTTTGTTTGTTGTTTGCTTGCGTAGGATGTGGAGGCTCTGCTTTCAGAGCTGGACAGCCTCCAGCAGAAACTGCACAGCCAGGAGGAGGATTTCAGGCTGCAGAACTCCACCTTGATGGAGGAACTCTCCAAGGTACATTTGCAGGAATTGAAAAATTCCATTGATTTACTGCCTACAAGGCTGTTAACTCAAAAGTGGCCCATTTGATTAAAACGGTTCCCATATTTGCTGTCCAGATTTTGCTTTGAATAGTAAAGCCTGTTGTCACTATATTTATTTCGGTCCTAGTTTCTTGTTTTTCCAATTTTTTGGTCGATTCCAATCTTTACCATTTCACTTTGTATTGCTAAATGGTTCAAATCAGTCAAACTTTCCATTTCACCGTCCACTCCATGTGTGGCTCTTCAGCTGTGCACCAGCAACGAGGAACTTGAGAAAGAAGTCAGTCGGTTAAAAACCAGTCAGAGTTCGGTGGAGACCACAACAAATGCTGACAGCGACCACCAGGGAGAGTTGAGAAGGTTACAGGCGTTGAACACAGTCCTACAGAAAAACCTAAACAGTAAGGACACCGTGGGAAATATCCTGTGTGATCAAGTCAATTTACCCCTCGAAAATCATGCCAAAAAATGAGCAGAAGTAATGGTTTATGCAAGCTGAAAGTTTTAACTATATGTAGTCTTTTAACTATTCAACTATTCTGTTTCTAACTGTTCCTCATTAACAGTCATCAAAAATCTGTTCTGTTCTTGTCATTAGGTACTCAAGAAAGATATGAAGCAGAGATAGCTACATTGAAACAGACAATCAGGTGAAAACGACACTTACGTATTTTTTAAATATTTTGTGAGCTGTCCAGTATTGAGGAGTAGGATTTAATTGTGTACTTTGATATACTTTACCGAAGCTAATAAGCTGCTCTGAAAGCCTATGCTGAAAACGGTTCACTTATGCATGTACATTTAAATGCAGATTTAAAGGATTAGTATCTACCAACCTTGTTCATATTTGTGATAACAGATTTAGCAGTTACAATTTCCTGATTAGAATCTGGGGGAAATTCGAATAAATGAATAAACATGATCAGCTACCAAATAATTAAAGTCTGCAGTGAAATCATTAACAATTCCGGCACAGCATTTATTTTTAACACATTTGTGTGAACGTGCTCACATCCGATCAAGTTTGCTCACCCAAGTTGACCCCTGTTGCTGCAGCTGTAACTGCACGTCATGACTCCATGCACAGAACCAAGCACCGTAAACCAATGGACTAGGAAAGTTTGAAGGCTTCAAGAGTTTTATAAATTGCAATGAACTCTCCAAACTTCTCCGTGATTACTGATTAGTGGACCTCAAATTAACTTGGTCACAAATAAGCCTTTTGCAGGTTAAATCTGAATTACTCCGAGTTATCTGATTGCACATAACAACTTGAATTCCCCAGACTGAAGACACTGTTGCTGTACTTTGTGATTCGGGGCAAGCTGTTGCATAGCGACCACCATCTCTAGAGTAGACAGGTTCCTTTGTGCCCTTCTCATCCATTGAAAACAGTGTATTGATGCAAGGCGTTTCTTATGTAACTAAGCAAAAGCTTGCCCCGGATCATGAGGTATAGCAACAGTGTCTTTAGTCGGGAGAATTCAAATTGTTATGTTCAGGTGAAGTTTAAAGGACTCAGTGTACAAGATTTCATTTAAATTTAACTCGTAAAAGGTTTATTAGTCACGTGAACTGAAAAAATGAATCCCTCAGAATTATCTGAGCAGAGAGAGGCTTGGAAATTGTTGTCTAATGCATCCCTTTTTGTCCTTTGCTTCATGTCATTGACAGCAACCTCAGCGAGAGCTCCGCAGCCCTGGGTGAGAGGATGCCCCCGGCTGGAGCACCAGGTGATGATGTCACAAATACAGAATCACCCGAAACAACCCAGAAGACTCCTGGAAAGGGTACCGAGGAACAATCAGCACTTGAAGGAGGTATCGTTTTTGGGGGGCTTGTTTCTGTAGTCGGTTTGCAGTCAGTTAACCTATTTGAAGCATGGCGGTCAGAATAGTTGGCCACTATTTGAAGTGGGTATATTTTGAGCAAACACAAAAGATTGTAGACTGGTTCCCCTCCCATACGTAGTCTCCTGACGTCTTACAGACGTCCTCTGAATGTAGGGACTGGTAGTGGGTAATGAATCTGGCAGAATCCTCCCAGGAGTATGTAAATGAGGAAACAATGCCCACTCAGTGCACAAATCAAACAGGAGCTGATAGAATATTTTGCTTTTTTCTTTTCGTCTCTGAAATAAGTCGTTCGTTTATCTAAATTTTAACACAATAACCTCTGATTTGAAATGAAGGGTTGTAAAATGATTTATCAATTAAAATCATTGAAAAATAAATTACCATACTGTGATCAACAGAGGCATGACACGGATAGGTACTTGCGTTTTATTCTCCTCCCCACTGAAATGTATTTCATGTTAACCACATCGTGCTGGGGCATTTATGAATGATGATGATGCTGGGATGGGATAATTTTCCTTTTTTTCCGTTTTCAAAATTCTTTAAAAATTCATATCTTCATTTACTGGACACTTACACCCACACAAAGGACTGTCTGGTTCTACTCTAATCTGACAGACAACATCTACTGACACTTGAGTATTTCAGCAAGGCCACCAGGGAGAGTTGAGAAGGTTACAGGCGTCCCCGGTGGCAAGTGGTTAACCCCTTCGCGCTGGGAAGTGGCTATAGCCGCCGTAAAAATTGAGATTCTCAGCCCGCTTTTCAGCCATTATTCTCGGCCCACGCTCGAGCGAACACGGTGAAAGAAGGCAGGCCCTGGCTCTTGTATATATGGTAATTGGTCTTTGTGCGTAGCCCAGAAATGAAAAGACCGATTTTGCATCATAATCACCAGCTTAACTATAGTCCCCACTTTGGAAAGAGGCAACGGGAATGTGGAAGGGTGAGTAGAGCCACATGCCACCGAACAATCAGCCTTTTCACCGTGAAATTCAAAGTCTGCAGAGCACGCAGGGCCACAAACCGAGAATTTGCGGTTTGGCAGGTGGCCTTCGTGGCCAAGCAAGGCTGGAATTCATGGAGTCGGCTTTTGGAAAGAAATTCCCGTTGAGAAGGGGTTAAAGCATTGCTATTGGCCTGACAAAAAAGTTTAATATTCAGCATCCAAATTGATAGGGCTTATCACACACCTTAAACCGCAACTAGCTACCGGTCCCTATATAAAAGAGATGGGGACCAGTCCAAAATGTTGTTACCCAAACCAAATAGCACTCTCGTATTCTGTCTGCCATACTTCAGTGAGGTTAATGGACCTCTGCCTAACAAGAGGGATGCATTTTACCTGTAATGTCCCCTTGGATGGACACTCATTCTGTATTTGATCTAGAGCTCCACCATCAGGTTCAAACATTCACTGTTGTAACCAAATGAAAATACTTTCAATCTTCGGACTCGGATTAGAGAACCCGACGTTAATTTTAATTACGGGGTTTTTCCCTTACCTGACGTATATGTTTATAAACACTGTATACTGTATATTCGAACACTTGTTTGAAAAATTAAGTGTAATCATTATCATTATCATTATCATTATCATTACCTGCAGTAGATTCTGTTTAGATTTCCAAGCTTGAAAAATTGCTTTATCAAGCAGTGATTGTGATTAATGATGGATTTTACCTAAAGTAGAGAAAAGTCAGCGACTGGTTATGAAAAGCAGTTCAAAGGTTGGATCTATCTTTGTTTATGTTCAGTGTATGTTCATTGAATTCATTGACTTACATTGCCAAATGCATGATAAGTGAAGAAATGCAATTTATCTTAAAGTTGCAATTGTTGCTTTTGAATTTTCAAAAGCTGATGCTGATCATGCCATTTGACGTTTCATTTCTCTCCGTTGTCCCAACCCCCACTTGCATGTTTGCATGCCTGTCGTGTGCACGCCCAATGCATCCACTTCCATGTGATTTGTTCCCCCAGGGTTGAATGGCTTGCTTGCTGATGAGTTTGAAGCCTTTTTGGAAGACGTGAAGTTATCTGATGTAACTAGTGAATTTGATGATGATGTAGAACCCAAAGGTTTGTTGTGAACATTGTTTGTCGCTTTTATTTGTTGCTAAAATTTATGCCAAGCAGTACCTTTTCAAGTCATTTGTTGTTTTATTTTGCCTGTTGAAGTTTGTGCTACGTCTTCATCAATTATTGTTTAATTTTGTAAAATGCCATTCGTATGCATTCCTGTAATTTATAGGCTAGAACACATTTCTTTACCCCTGGCATGGTCACCTCAGCACTCTCAAATAGGAACGGATGCAAAAATATGAAACATTGATACGGATATTTACAAAATGCTCGGTTCTTTCCTTAAATTTTTGCATGAATTCCTGAAATTTTTGTCCAAGTTGGTTTGATTTTGTTTGCTTTGTCCTCCTTTATTTTTTAGATCCAGTCACAGTACTGCAGGGTCACGCCAAGCAACTCAAGCATCGACTGAGCGGTGCATTGGTGCGTAACATGGAGAGCCTGGTCAAGCTCATGTCCAAAGGTGATACCGCCAGTTATAATACTTTTCCTCCTGTGCCCCCTTAAAGGTATGCCACCGGTCCCAGTTTGAACTCAACCCTACCCAACCCTTCAAAATTCACCATGAGGTGTTTGGAAGGATTCAAAGAAGATGGAGCCCAGCCGTGTGGGCCTACTTTACATGGGGGTCTGATGGCCCTTGATAGGTACAGAACAAATTGCATGGAATCAGTCGCCTACACTTTGGAAGATGAGAGAAGGTTTTAGCACGGTACCCGTGAAGATTGCCCCGGGAGTTACCCAATTTGTTTGGAACTGTTCCTTTGTTTTTGGATTTCATACTTCATCAAATAAATGCGGCAGTAATGTGCCTCGGCATTACTGATATGGTATAAGACTATGTGAAAATAAAGAAATCAGTGTTTTCATACTCTGCTGTGTCTGGTCTTTTGCAGATGAAACAGAACCGAGAAGCACCGACAGTTCAGATTCTGCAACCCAGGTATCAGCTATTAAATATGAAATTCCTTTGCTGTGTAGTGCACGTAAACTTGTACAAAGTAGGACTACTGTAATGCGTAACATTTGTAAAGAGCACTTTTCATAGGTGTGTCAAAGTTTTCTTGGCTGTACAAATGAACTCCGTTTCGCTGAGTGCCGAACAGAGATAACTGGTCAGCAAAATTAGTGAGCTGAGCGAATAACCGCCGAGTGTCTCAAAACAGGTATTTCCCGACATTTTTCCCCGGTAAACAGTCTTGAGACCGTTGCAGCCACTCAAGTATTGGGGTGTTGGGACCTAAATGCCCAAATTGAAGAGGCAGTTAAGTAGCTTGAAGAAAACATTGGCTGATTCTTCATTTGAAAGTGTCTGCCTTTTTGTAAAGGCGTCATCTGTGGTCATTTTCAGACAGTTCAGACCGAATCCCTTTACATCCGTCTTTTCCCTCATTGGAGTAATTTTTCTATTTCTGTATCAGAACGTCGTAGCTTGCTGTTCTTGTTCATGAGACAAAATAATTGACTTTTTTCCTTCCTATACAAAAATTCTTATAGCACTAAATTTGCTTAGCAAATACAGCAACAAGGTTTTGAAATCTAAAAACTTGAAATAACGCTTGTTAACATGAGTTTTTCTTTCCTTCTATACTGTGATGGATAACAGGGTACTGTTGGTGCCGACAAAATGTCAAAAGAATTGAACGGTAAGTAATTATTTGAAAATGTAAGATATTTAGTTATTTTGAATTTATTTCATTGTTTTGCCGTTCAAACTTCAAAGCGAAACAAAAATTATTATTTGACGACATACGGTAATGATTATATCCCAACAACGCAAGCTGAATGTGATGATGAGTCACAAGTCCCTTCAACTCCGCCCAAACTTCTGCAGCAGTGAAAGTCTTCTCGACACTCCGGTCTCCCGGGCAGCTGTGCATGCCGTGTATGGATATGCCGACACAGTCAGTCCCCAGTGATGCATCACAACCACCGAAATCGCAGCGGCCAAAATTATCACTGCCTTTCCTTGTTCCAAATGTCTGAAATTTTGAGAAGAATAAATGTCACTGTACATTCCTCATGTTACCAAAGACACGGCGTGTTTGTCGTGTGTGTTCTCTCACCATTAAATCTCTTGCAACAAATTTCAGTGAAAGTTGTATGTTCATCTTGCCACAGACCTTCAGCTGATCGTAGACACGGAGAGGGAAGAAAAGAGACTACTTAAGGAGCAACTCCAACGAGCTCAGGTAGAGTTTGCTTCTACCGAGGTTCGGTTACGTCGAAGATATGCTTTGAGAAAAAGTGGTCTCTTTTGAGGCAAACGTCCGGGGTTTCGAGAAACTTTTGACTTGGGACCATACTACAGGCTTTCCTGCATGTATGAGTCAGGTTCCAATATCGTACAAAGAATGTGCCACAGGTTTTTGCACAGAGTGATGGAACTAGGACTTCAGAGGTGATGGACCACTCAGGGCCACATTATCCCACAGGCACAAGTAGGCATAGAGCCCAGAGCTTATAAAAAAATTGGCAACCTAAATTGCAGGGCCTACAAAGATGCCAGATGTACAGAGTTTCACTCTAACTGAAGTTTCAATTTTTGAAAAGCCTCAAGCTTCCATGTAGCTACTTCATATATAAGTACATCTAAGTATCTGGATGAAATGCCTTTACCAGCACTGTGAGATTGGTGCAGGGGACTATGACTGAGTTGGGCCCATGGAGCACTGGTAATTGCCTGGGCAAATGTAATCCAACCCTGGGATGAATGATTTCCGCCTCAGAGCCAAACTTTCGGAGAGCTTCGAGCGGTGTACATTCTGTAGTGCAGATCTTGCAGCACATACGAAACACGGTCTTTATTTTAGAACTTCACAGAGCTCTACCATATTAGAGTATTGATAGGCCAGTGTATGTCAACCGCATGTAATCACTTAGAAGAAATGTCCACGCTTGAAAATATAGAACTAATTTTATAATTTCAAAAATTCATGATTCTTTTTTGTTTGAAAATTTCTTTTTCAGGAATCTCACAAAGCTGAGGTTGCCACCTTGAGTCAAGAAGTTGCAAAGGTGAGTCTGGACGGTAGCTGTCACACACTGTTAACATTATTTGATAAAAATTCATGCATATTTATGTTTGTTGAGATTTGCAGAAAAATTGATACATTCTCTTCATGCTAAACTCCTAACAAATTTGTTCTAGAGAGCAGGCTCTTAGTTTGCTCCTGTTTGGCCTTATTCGCAAAGTTTCACAGAATCTCCTGGCATCTACACTATGTCAGCCAAAGAACTTCTGTGACCGATGTCACAGCTATCTGTGCCTACCTTTCTGGACAGTTAATGTCATCATTCAGATTGGACTTTTGGTTTAAAGGTTCCTTCTTTCTTGTTTTTGCAATAGCTTACCGAAAAAACAAAGAAGAAACAGGAAAGGTAATTGTTTAAAGACTAAAGTTTTGAAATTGATGTGAAAATAAAATGAAAAGGACGATGTCATAATTTGGAATGTGTTATTTTATGCCATCAAGTGTATTCATGTTTTTCAATGCATTACCAATCCATTGGATGTAAGAATTAATCAGGACCTCATGGATATTTTCTCATATTTGCTGAAGTAACAGTCAATTTTTTTTTATTCCGTTCAACAGTCTACTTCAGCTACAGAATGAAAAAGAGCAACTTTACAGTGACGGCAAGTAAGCGCATACTCCTTGACTTCAATTAACACAAATTACAGCCTTCCTCAGCTAATTAGTATCAACAATTCGTGGAAAGTTGCTGGTAGTTTGAGACTGTCGGTTGCCAGCAGCCATTTTCCTTGTTCCCTTGGTTACTTTCACCGAGTTTTCTCACGTTAACTAAGAACGAAAAGAATATGTAGGTCAAAAATTTTACTTTCTCATTGCAAAGCCGTTCGGACAGTCCCAGTCATCAGATGCTTTTTCATTTCTAGGTTTTATTTCGTCGGGGAAGTTAGCAGTGACCGCAATGCAGAAGCGATAACTTTGGTTGCAGAACAGTCAACTTTGTTGCAGAATAGTCAACTTTGTCAATTTGGGCATAAAGTGCAGTGGAAATGCGAACAAATTTAAATTTTCCTGACGTAACGTTGTCAGCACACGCAGTTAAGATTTTAAAACTACATTTGAAGTTTATTTCCTTTTCGTTTTCAATCACAGGAAGCAGATTAATAACCTGCAGACAGCCAAAGAGAAGGAAGCTGATGTGAGTGTCGGTGTTTGGTGTTTGTATACCCGCATCTAAAGAAAAGCTGTAGAGTGTTCCGGTTTTCAAAAGGATTGATTTTAAGCATTACATGTACAAATGTTGTTGGTGTACCTGCATCTTAATGTCACCTGCAATAATTGATTAAGGGTGTCGTTTCCCGAAACGACTCTGGGGCACAGGGTGGGCTTGTTTCTGGCGAGGAGGCGGTGCTTCTAGTTTTTTTTCTGGGATTTGTCTTTTTCTGCAGCATTATCTTGAGTTTCAAAACAAGTGTGAAATGTTTACTGTGCGAACCAACTGAAATTTCTTGAAATTCATGCGTAGTAGATAATGGAATTTTATGGAGCCTAAAATTGACGGTTCTTACCAAAGTGACTAAATTCTTAAAATTGCTACTTGAAGCTGAAATGGAATGAAGCCAGGATCTGAAATACCACTGTACACTCGTAACCTTGGCCCAATTTCCTAGAGTTATTAATCAGAGTACTATTGCTAAGCAAATATACATTCAAGCAAGTCAAAAGATGTAAAAGATGCTTAACATTTTGGTTTTTGGCTTTTACTCAGCAGAACTTATTTTTTGTCAGCAGATTTCTATGCATAGCAGATATGTGACACTGGCCCTGTAGACCTCTATGAACTTGGCTACACGTTTGTAATGTTCTGCCGCGCTCACGTTTTCTCACTTTTTTTGGTCAGGACTTGAAGAAGGAGAAACTGCAGGTTCTGGAGGAATTGACAAGAGCCAAGCAGGTTGGTTTTGGATGTTAGATGGCTTGTGCACCTTGGCAACCAACAAATGCGACAGTTCAATTTCATTTTCAAGTCTCAATTGTAGTCTAAATTGTTCGCTGTAACGAGTCTCCGTCAGGGAGCCAAGACAAAAAAAAGACCTCTTTGTTTTGCACGCCATCTGGATTTTACGGATTCCGATGCAGTAGTTTTACACAATTCGTTTGTTGATCTCCCTATTTCTTTGCGACAGAAGTAATAGTTTGTGCTTTGTGTCAGAAAGGAGCAGATGAAAAGAAACCTTCAGATTTGTTGTGACTTCTCCAATATTTCAGGCCATGGCAGAGCTGAAGGAAAGCACTCAACAGAGAATACAGGAGCTGGAGGCATCGGTCAGGTCACTCAACGTTCAGGTAACGTTACGAAGCACTGCACAAACTGACAGACAAACAGTACAACAGACTGACAGCCTGCATAATCAAGTCTAGTGAACTTGAAGTACGGCTGCAACAAAGTTTTCCCACGTTGCACAGCGGAGTTAAAAAGCAGGGGAAGAATTGGCCGTAGGAGGTCTCTCTTAGCCCCGGCAAAATATTACAAATCTGGAAACTTGATCAACTTCTTGGATCTCTTTTCACAAAGCAGCTGTGATGCTGTGATCTTGATGTCTTGAATGCTAACAGCCAATGTGAAAAAGACCCTTATGGCATTGAAAAGAAGATATGAAGCTCTGTTAAAAAAAGTCGCTTTGTCTTTCTGATGTCATCGTAAATAGAAGTGGGAGGAGTCAGGGGGACACGCCCATTTTGACAGACAAACGCAACAGGACTCTGACTTTGACCACAGATTCTGTTTGACTTGGCCTTGGAAGCACTTTTATTGGCAAAGCTTCTGACTGACGTAAACATCCCGACACGAATGGATTGCTGAACAATACAAATCTGTTAAAAGGCCTCAAATTACTTATTCTTTCCTGTTATGCTCAAAGATTTGCTTAGTGCATAAAAAGTTGGATGGCAGCAATTTCAGTTTGACAAGTGAATGAAATTTTCTATTCCAGTTGCCATTAGTCACCATATAAACTTGCTAAAGTCTGCTAAAGTCTTGTGGTTTGCTGGATATTAACAAGACCGTTTTCTAACCAGAGAAATCATTTGAATGCAAGAAACTAACCAGCCTTGCTGTTTACTTTTGGAATTGCATTGTGGAATGAAATGATCGTAGTTTCACTCTGTGAAGTGCATAGTAATTGTGGCCATGTACTCACAAGTAGTTGAAACATGTTCGCTTAGTTTGATATTTAGTTTCTGAAATTTGTAATGTTTAACCACTGCTTTCTTTCTTTATCTTGTCTCTCCAAGTCTGTATTTGCTGTCTGTAACTTTGGCCCCCTTTTTATTTAAACGTCTGCAAGACAAAAAATTGCAAAATAACAAATAATACACAGTAAAAAATTTCATGAGAGTGTTTTCTGTAAGTCTGAGCAATTTTGTTGTACTATCACTTTTGTCAGAGTAGTTTTTCCTGGAAACATTCTGTGAGATCATTTGAACACCCTTTTAAAAGTTGACATTTTGTTATTTTTGCTATCATATTGTCACCTAGAGAGCAGTAGGCAATAGCTTGAGTGACTTTACAGAGTGCACCCCCCACCACCAGAAACTGCAAGTCTTCAGTTTGAAAAGATAACATCCTAAGCTTAATTTGACACCAGAAACAACAATTTCTGATACTTGTTTTTGGAGAAAATAGAGATAACTTTGAGTCTGCTTCTCTTAGGGGGTCACCCTGTAGTTTGATCACTGGTCAGTTGCCTTTACCAATTGACACTCACAGTAGCCTCTCACTTGACACCCAGTGACAGATCATGGCCCAGGGCTCGGTTCCAAAGTATTTATCTAGATATCTAACCATCCATGTTCCAGTGACGTTGGTTAATTAAAGTGTACTTAATGTGCGCATGTTGGAAGGGATCTAAAGTCTGCTGCCCTCTAGTGACATCCAGCCTGAGCCCCAAGCTGTGTCTGAGTCAACTGGCTGCGGCTAGGAATAATATGCATGTCAATGGGAAGTGGCACCAGCCAATGGCTTAAATAGGCTCAGGTGTTATTTCCAGCTGCAGCCATAACTTTCAGTCAGAGCTCCCTCATCTCACCTCTACTAATCACCCCTTGCCTACTAAATGGTTTAACCCGTTGCCCTGGTAATACAGGCAGCCAATAGTGAGCAGGTAGCCATCTTCCGGGATTCTTTAGAAAGTTTGGGGAATGAGCTAGCCCAGGCCAAACAGGTACTAACCAATTGCTAATTGGCAAGCTTGATTAGTTGATTAATTCCTTTTTTTGTTTGTGGGTTTCCGGTAATGTGGGGTGGTTTCTATGCTGCAGCAATCATTCATGACATTCACTCATAGAAACAAGGCCATGAAAATTTTGTCAAAATGCTGTTACGCTTTCCTTCAAATGTAGTGTGCCATTTTGAATTCAGTTTGCTTTCTTGGAGCACAATTTATTTTCATGGCCTGGTAGAAATTGCCATCCGCATTTAGCATCACAAGCTCTTATAAACTTCTCCTCTTAAAGCTTTCAATGTATCTACTGGGTTTATGACAGTGACTGTACTTCTCATTCCTTGCAAATAAATCTGTGATGTGAGTGCCGGGTCTGCTTCAGTTTCCTCACTTGAGTGAGGACGTGCATTTTATTTTCTTTTGACCTTTGTCTCTTTTGAAGAATTATCCGCTTTGTTCAAAATTCCGAGAATATGGCAATTCCATCTTAATTTTCTTCACAACAGTTGTCCTCTTGAATCATACAGTTTCATCCACTTAAGGATATAATGACAATTCTTCAACAGAAACCAAAAGAAAGCTAATGACTTTGAACGAGTCAGTTGGTAATTACATTCTTTTAAAGGTGCTACTGACTTGGGTCAATTAGACTTAATACAAGCATTTTATTTATTTGTAATTGCCTTCACCCTTAACCCCATATGTAATATCAGTCGCCGCAAATTTGTGTTGATTTCCCCTGCAGAGAAATGTTGCTTTCTTGATTGTTTGCACTTTGCATGAGAACAAAAGCATGATTCAGACTTTCAGTGATAGGAGTGTTTGTGCTTGTCTGTTGTGCATCATGTTTGTTTTTTTCTTTGTTTGTATTTTTTGTTTGTTTTCTTAAGTTACTGTTTTTTGCCAGGGCAGGCCTCAGGCAAGATATATTCCACTCACGCTGAAGTTTTGTGTCAGTAGCGGGTTTTCCCGTTTGCCCTTGCCGTAACATGAGCACAGTGCTTAAATTTCACTGATGTCTGACAGTTTGCAAGAAAATTCACAGTCTAACTGTGCTAGGACATAAACCCATGAGGTCCCCTGCTTACAAGTGCCGATGGTTGCAGCACGTTGTGGCATCAACTTCCAAATCCCACGCAGGCAAACTCTTGCATCTTTTGTTTTTCCTGAGAGGCTCTCGGACAACACCGAGCATTCAGATCTTGTTTAATTGCACTGGGTCTGCGCCAAAAAACAGTTTTTGCACTCAACAAAAATTTTTATTCCGAGCAGGATTGTGAGAAGGTACCAAAACTGCTCCATGAAATTGCCTGTGGTCTTTGAGGAAGGAATGGCGATAGACTGGCAATCTGTCTTGAAGTAGGAGAGGTGACAACATCTCAACACCTGTAATTTCATGACCTGACCGTCACCCTTCTCAAATTTTACAATGGGCCACACTTGCTAGCATGGGTGTGCGTAGTACGTGGGCCCGTGCCCACATAGAAATTTCTGTTAATTTGACCCCCGCACAAAGTCGGGACAAAGTGCACTCTCTATCTGTGACTTCAGAGGTTAAAATGGAGGCACCTATGACACTAGAAGGAATCCAGTCACAGAGTTTGTTTGTGTCCCATGACCAAAATTAGTATTCATACATATAGTCCCAAAATCCAGAGAAGTGAAAAAAAAAGACCAACTTCAGTGATAAATAATTAAGATTGTAATTTATGTCTTGTTTCATCCCTTGTTTTTTTTCCAAGTGCAAATCCTCTACGTAGGGATTCCTAGCTGAGGCCTGCCCTGGTTGTGGATGGTAATATTTTCAGCAATGTGCTGCACATGAATCATTAATTGCTGCATGGGCTGCTTTGGTCACAAATAATGTGCTGAAGTGAATCGTTTTTATTTGAATATTGAACGATTGTCACATTTTAGTTCTCAATGGTTCAATTATGTTTCTGCCTTCAGGTACAGAGTGTCACGGCAGAGGAGTGCAACAGATACAAGGTAAGAACACTGTTGGACTTTCTGCATCTCAAATTATCTGGTCTCAGAAAATTTTTTTGAAAATTCCAGCTTGTTTCTCTGAAGGCAACAGAAAAAAAGATGATTGATTTGTTACTTTGTCGGGAGTTAACATTTGTTGGTATAAATTCATTGGTATTGAAATAAATGGTTAAAAATATATGTATAAAGACTTGAGCACCCGCCCCTGGTCTGACCCTTTGCGTTTTGTCCTCCTGGTTAGGACCTGTACGCAACCGCCCACAGGCAGCTGGAGGACTTGAAGCAGTCCCACAGCAAGCTGTTGGCCGAAAAGGATGAATGCCAGAGTCAGCTTGCAGATTGCCTCAACACCAACTCCCGACTCAACACCACCTTGCGGGAAGTACAGAACGACAGAGACAACTTGCACAGGGACCTTCAGGAAGCCCGAAAGGTATGGAATGACGAAAGTGGTGTCAAACTCGAGGGCCAACCCAGAACCAAAGTTTCGAGGTCTTTTTTTTTTTTTTGAATGAAAGGGAAATGAAGTAGTCTCGCTGGATCTCCTTTCTGTCGTTACTTTTCCCAAACAAAAAATGTACTCCTTTTTGCGGGTTGGGGTCCCTGTTAGCCTTCCTGATCTGCCAGTGGTCAAACCGTATACACCTCTTGGTTCCTACTGAAAAAAAAAATTAGGCAGACCATCATCCCAGAACTGGATAGCTTACTTGGGAGCAGTGCCAAACCTTGTTCTTTTCTGCTGAAGTTTGCACATTGAAACCCCATTCCTGTCAACGGACATAAGGAGCATCTTCACTCAAATGATGAGCGACTGCAGTACGAATACAATCTCATGCAGAATCTGTCTGATACCTACCACCAAAAGCCTTGGAGCCCATCTGCGAGCATTGTTTCGCTGGTCTTTCGGCTATCGCCCGGCTAGATACGGAGCTGAGTCGGTTCACGGCATTATACTACTAAAGCATTTGCACTCAACAAATGCTGCGAAAGTTTGGCGGCGTTCTTGCCAAGTTGCATGTAACGGGAAATAAATTCAGATTCCCGCTGGAAGTTGTATTTCCTCGACCGGTATGCTGTGCATACCTTTACCTAATAAACCAATATTTTTGATTTAATTTTCAGGGGTTCATCTTTTTATTTATTTTTTTTTAGAGTGCAGAGAAACGAAAGACGATGCTGGACGACCTTGCCATCCAGACGCAGACTATTAAACAGCAGCACGAGAACGAAATGGCGCGAGCCACCGAAGCACACGTGGTACGTGTACGGTAGTGAAGCCTGCTCAACAGGGAATGGGTCTCGTGGGTTTTGAAAAATATGAGCATTGCCTATTCACCCCCCCCCCCCGTTTATGTAAATCCCCTGCTGAATTTGTTAGATTTGATTGTATTAAGGTGGCATTATTGTGTGTGTTGTTTTGACAAATAAGAATGCAGGTTCAAAAAGTCACAGAAAGCAGTGTTGACACAGGCCTAAATTTGAAGTTATGCATCCTTCACCCTCGTTTACCTGGGTTTTGGACAGCGTTTATAATCACGTTCAATGAGAGTCACAGATCAGCCTCTCATCAAGTCACAAGTCCAGCCACCACTAACTGGGGACAGAAAGTAACAAAGGATTGTCTTTGTGGCTGTTCATTTGGAAAGCCCTTGATTTGAATGGAGTGATACACGGTGGACCTGTGATGTCACGTGACGGGCTTGACTACGACGCTGGTATTTGAAGACCTCATCTTTCAACCTGTGACTAAACTGATTGACCGAAGCAAGCATTTGTTTTTTTGTTTGTTGTATCCGTCCCTGACAGAATGAGCGTGACATCTTGAGGCAGCAGCTGCAGGAGCAGACGGTGAGTCCATGTACCGTAGTTCACATCTGTTGTGGTGCAACATCTGTCGATTCCTGTAAGCCCTCCTCCTAATGAACAAATAAATAGAAACAGCAGATTTTCTTTTCCCTGACTCGTGGAATTTGGATTTTTTTTTTTTTAACAGAAACTGCGTAAGGAGCTTGAACCGTTGAGGGACCAACTGGTTGCGAGCGAGGAGAAGGTGCAATCGTTAGAGAACACCAAAGGGTGGTTTGAAAGAAGGCTAGCCGAGGTGGAGGTAAATGTCCAGCATTTGTGTCTTGAACCCCAACGCTGGCTTCATGCATCCCCGAACTATTGCCAGGAATACCCCAATCCGTTCCGAATAAAAATTCTTGAAGTCGTCGGGAGAAATTAGCACCGATTCGCTGCTGGATGGAATAACTCAAGAATGAAACAAGAATAATCAAGATCTTTGTGTAAATTGGAAGCCTGAGCCAAAGCCAGATGATCATCGGGAGAAGATTTTTCTTCAAGAGCTTCCTGTGCAGAAGGTGTCTCTTGCTGTCCATTGTCTTGAACGTGACGGGGGGGTTGTGTGAAGGAAGCCGGTGCCAACACTTTGTCAACTTTAGAAAAACAAAGATATTGGAAAAGGATGTTCGTGAGAAATTTAGGGCCGGGGGGAGGACGAGAGGATATTGGGGATTGAGGGACTGTCAGTAAATGGTGCGTTAGAACTGAATTTCATCTTCAAGTCTATTGGTGTTAATTTCTATTTGAAAAACAAACAAACAAACACCCCAACAAACAAACAAACAAACAAACAAACAAACTAATTGTGCATTTCAAAACGGTGTGTGTGTCGTCAGAGTAATGGGCACACCTTACCTTTCTCTGTTGGGAAGAAAATCAAGAAGAAACACGATTAACTTTTTTGTACTTTGGTGCATTAGTAGTCTCTAACCCCAGCCACCAATCCTGCTTTCCCCACCCTCAGTCATATATGAACTGAACTCCTTGTCTACCTAATCATGTCCCTCGGGGGCATGTAAGGGTTCATTCGCTTGCCACCATGCTTGTCATTCATAGCCTCAGTTTTTGTTTAATACCAGTTCCTTGTCAGCTGATGCTTGAACGGTAGCTGATTGGTTGCGTTTGATGTGACTTGTTTTCCAGGAAGAACTCCAGAAAACCAAAGAGTCTCATCGAGAGGAGGTACACGAGCTGAGGGACCAACACAGTACTGCGATACAGGTATGCCCGGTGGGACCCTGCGCCGTGCGGCCAGAGCCCAGCGCAGTTGTTACAGTTGAATCTAACAGCTTATTTCAAACACTTGCCAGATACCCAGTGGAATGCTGTTTGAAATGCCATTCACTGAGCTGCACCATTGGCTAATTTACACCTTGCAGAGGGAGGCACCCTCGAGTCCAAACTCGGCCTTGGTCTGTATCGCTCAGACGTGGAGTGTGTGAATGGTCAAAGTGACCCCTGACCCCTATGGTCATTAGGGTCCATCCGTCTCATAGCAGATCTGGTGATTGCTACAGGATTGATTTTAGTTACTCTTTGCCTTGAAAAAAGTAACCCCTGAGATGAAAGGTCGGCATCTCCACATCAAGCAGTGGCTGTGCTGGAATTATGTTGGCTGCGGCTTGCGGTGCTTTAGTACGCCTATGGCATTATTATGGGGGTGTTTGATTTGCATTTGTCAGGAGATGAAAGAAGAAGAGACCAAGAAGTCAGCAGAGTTGAGTCAGTCCCAGGAGCAGATTGAGAAATTACAGAAGGATATTGACCTACTCAAACAAGTGAGTTTGATCGTTCGTCACTAAGAGCGTCAGTTTTCCTATTGCTATAATCTCTTTTTCTAAGCTTGAAATAAAATCAACTTTACAATTTTGTATTATTAATTTGGACATTTTTGGATAGGAGCAATGCACTTTGAAGCTGTAATTCCTGGCTGGTCATGAAAGTCATCACTGAATGTTAAACCACTGTTTATTACTTTCCGTCAAGACTGGCATTCGTTCAACGCCACTCACTTGAAAGTAACCACAGAATCCAGTGGTTTTGGGTATTCTGATTGCATTGCTGTTCGAGGGAGGGAATGAATTATTGGTTTACCGTTGTTCACCTTTGTCCAGGATGCCAAAGACAGCGTGGAGGAGCGGAAACTGGGCGAAAAGAAAGGATACACCATGGTGAGTCTAAGCTTTCCACTTCTTTTGTCTGAAACCAACTTGGTGGTTACCCGAAAAGGCATTTAACTGTTAAAAGCTTCAGCTGGGTGCACTTCTGGATTGAGAAAAGTTTGAAGTTCTGAACCCTGTTCTGAATAGTTGATGAGCCACTGGTCTGTTTTTGAATATGGGAATTGTTTTAACTTTAATTGGAAAACATACCGAAGGTTTCAGTGACATGTAATGCATATGCAAGTCAAAGAAATAGCTAACAAAATGACTTTACAGGATTTGATTTTTCATCCCTGTGAACATCATGCCATCTAACCTTCAAGTTGTCACACAGTGAGGCCAGTAACCTGTGTTTGGGGCATTCTTTGTAGTGAGGCAATAGTTTTCTGGTCTTTGCAAAATCTTGAACCAAGCAGACAAAATGAATCACAAGTTGCTAGAGCCACTTTTGAGTTAGAGTTTTTTCAAAGAACTTTATGCACTGTCCATGAGTAGGAACCAGAGGTTGTAGCAAGTCAATTTTTCCAAGTCAAGTCAAGTCACAAGTCATATTTTGCAAGTAAGTCCAAGTCAAATCACATGTGGAAAAACTGATAGTTACAGGTCAAGTAAGGAGTTTCAAAAATGGCGTCTCGAGTCCGACTCGAGTCCAAGTCAAGTGACTCAAGTCTACAACGCCGGTAGGAACCTCTATATATTTTTCACTCACATGTTGCCCTTTTTCATCATGGTACCAAAGTCCGTGACACACCAATACAGAGCTCAGTTCGGTGTTTCTAAATTTACACAATTGTCCAAAAAAGTGGCCTTAAGATTCATGTTGCAGGAGACAGTCAAGACTTTTGTACTCAACATCTGCTCCCTCTTCTCTCCCTCCCCTCCCCACAGGTGAAGGACTTGAAGAGGCAGCTGAGACAGGAGCGGAAGCGCGGGGACAAGCTGCAGGAGAGGCTGCAGGAGCTACTGACCTCTGGCAGCCAGGGACGGGCCGGCATCGAGGAGCTCTTCCAAGACATCAGCGACGAGGACAGGCAGAAACACGACAGCAGGTACGGGGGCTGCTGGGCCGGAGACAGCCGCTTGGTTACTTTTTTTTTTCCTCAGTCCTCAAAACGCGGTTTCACTAAATTGCCGTTACGGGTTCAAATCAATGAAATCTGCTCGTAACCCACCGCTCTTTTACAGGGCAAATGCCGTTCACAAAATACTGAGGACGACAGTTACCGGCATTAAGGGTTACTTCCTGTCATTGTTGACACATTTGCTTCCAGTGCACATGTGTCATACACATGCAGAAGTGTGAACCTGTGTTATTGTCCAAATGAACTCTATCCAATGAGTGCTGGACAAAGCTTACGTCAGTCATTTGCCCGTCCCAGCACCCAGTAAGGATGGTGGGTACAAGCAAAATCCACCTTAAACCAACCAAAGCATCGTGGGAAAAGGTTTGACAAGATAGGACTCCTTTTCATACTGATCATGCACAGATCACAAATCAGTGTCGCTATGTCCTTCATCTCTCCTTGTCCCCCTGCAGTAGCGTGTCGTCATGGAGCACGAGCGGTCAGATAGTGAAGGACACTGCAGAAAATGCACCTGTGAGTAACCCCAACTGAGGAAGTACATGAATTATGAGGCCCATTGTTATGTTTATTTTATTTGCATCAGAAATGACCAACCGAGTACTCTTTTTTCGTATGATGACGGTCTGGATCATGATGAAAATGGAGACCACATGGGTGAAAAATACTAATATCCACTCTCTGAAATGTCTTCAACGCAAAAGTGGCCATGGTGACTTGCGACCCATTTGGTCTGGTTGGGTCACAACTGTTGATGTGAATTATGCTTGTAACCTGTTTTTGCTCTGTGTATTTTTGTCATGTTGTGCAAATTTCTGTTCCCAGAAGCTCCATTAAACTGGCTCCTTGTAGAAGGGGGACAGATATTCCACCCCTTTTTTCATTGTCAAAACTGGAAAAAATGATATCTTTCTGACCTTATGGCATGCTCTTCTAATGCATCCACAGTCACCGAACGGTTCCATGATGTCGGCAGCCCTGAGCGAGGAGACGACAGAGCTGATCAGTCGAATGACAGAACTGCAGACAGCCAACTGGGCCCTGGAAGAAAAGGTTTGTGGAATGGTCTAAAATTTGACCCAGTCCTCAAGGACCAATGCCATCTGGCTGTGAATGAATATGATATAATTTTCTGATATTAGTGTGCAAAACATTGTTTAATGGATTTTTTGTTTTGGCCTGGTTAACGTTGAAGCTTTCAACTGTACAAAGCGCTTTGCCGATAGCAAAGGTAGGCCTAATACAACTTGGAAAAAGGTGTGGTGACCCCAATTTTGCCCATGGTCCAGGCCACAAAACAACAAGCAGAAAAAAATGTCGGGAAAACAGTTCCCCCTCCCACCCCAACATTTGATCACTGCCCGCAGATTTACAAGATGGGCAAGAAACTCAACAATTAGTGAAGATTCCTGGTGTCATCTGCAGACATTCATGTAAAGCAGGATTCGACAGCATAACCAACAAACTCTCGGGAGGGATTGTTAGACCAGTATCCCCCCCCCTCGTTGCAGGTACCCCTGGAAACTCAACAACATAAGGCTTTTTAATTGGACTTTTCTGTGACTGTTGCATTCAAGTATCAATGGATTATATTATTGTTCACTGTTTACAGTGATTGAATGGAAGGTTTTCCGTTTGAAACCCCAAGGGCAACCCACCCAAGTAACTGTTTTACCGAAACAAGAAGATTTGAGATGTACCGAAAATCCTGGATCAAATTTTGTTGACGTCTCTTTAAGGCATCATTTCAAGTACTTAGATGCCATGTCTTTTGTCTTATCTTTATTTTTTTACCCAGGTTCGGCATTTGGAAGAGAGCAATGCCTGTATGGCGGACGATTTGCTGAAGAAGACAGCCATCATTGAAACCCATGTCATGGAGAGAAAGGTCATAGGTAGGGTCAGAGGTCAATCTGTCTATTTTGATGCCATATCTGCAACAGTTGTGACTTGACTCGTGACAGGATTCGTGACGGACTCAGCCCTGGCAGTAATCAACTCCTGCTCCCGTTCCCTCAGTTGCACCTCATTGCCAAACAGGAACAGAACGTTTGCACATCTGGAACTGTTTCTTTCTGTCTTTCTCCCGTGCAAGGTCCGACCAGACCTCAGGCACAGCCGGAGACCTCCAGGAAGGCTGGGCTGAAGAAAGTGATGGACTTTGTCAAGGGAGAGGACGGCAGCCAGGCCAGCAACAACCAGAGGGAGATGAACCAGAAGTTGCAGGTCATGCTGGAGGAGACGCTGACCAAGAACATGCACCTGCAGCAGGTGAGCGCAAACTGGGGGGCGGGGTGAAAGGGGGATCCCCCATCAGCAAGCAATTTGAGAACAGACCATCACCCAAATGTCTCCAGATTCATGTATTTTTGTCGTGTGGTGCCGATTTTTCACTCGCAACCCCCCCCCCCATTTTTTTATGTTTACTGCCAGAAATATTTGAAATATACAGCATTATAACAAACATTTATAATTCTTGGCATTGCTTGACAGTCACAGTAAGCTCGGCTGTGTCACCTGTTAATACTACCGGGCAAAGCGTCATACAACACATAAAAGTGGGGAGAAGCTAAGTGAATTACGGCGCTCTCTGTCAAAATGTTACACGCTGGATTGCGTTACACGTTGTTTAGGGTGAACCCTCCTATGCAAATGTGCATTCAGTAAAAGGTTGCGGGATCAGTCAGAATCAGTCAAGTGATTGCCTTTAACAGTTTAGAATTCTCCATCTGAATAAAGCAGAGTTGACTGACTTTGACTATTGGAATAACTTGACATAGGTGTGCTTTTACTGTCGTTGATTGGTAAGCCAGCCTTGCCTAACAGTCGCTGGCTTTTGTCTGTTGATGAAATTTGACTGTTTCCCGTACCAACCACTATGATCTGACTGTTGGCGACTGGCTAGTGTATAAAGTGTGGCTGGCGGAAGTCTGAATTGTGGACTATCTGTGACAGTTACAACCGGAAGATTACCAACAGTGTTTCTTACCCAACTTTTGTTTTTTTATCTCTGGAAATGACCAGGACATCCAGATGCTGTCGGAGGAGGTGGTGAGACTCAGCAAGCTGGCACCCCTGGCATCCTCAACCAGTCCGCTCCACCCCAGCCACCAGACGTGGACGGCGGGCGACATCACTTCGGCGGACGGGGGCTCCCCACCCTCCTCCCCTTCCGCCTTCGCGGGGGACCAGGCCGGCGCGCAGTGAAAATGGCGAGAGACTGCACATAGTTTTTACAGGTTTATTTATTACCTCCAGAGTTTGTTGATTTCTGCTGCTGTGTGTTGCCCTCACAGCTGTGGGCACAAGCAGTAAAGTGTAAACAAAGTAAACAAATCCAGTCAATCTATTTTGCAAAATCCCTGTTGTTGCTTACTTTTTGCTGTTGCATCTCTCGCTATGCTCATGGTCTCTTCCATCGCATACAATTGTTTTCATGTCAGCGGTTCCTTCTGTACTTAATTACAAAAAAAGACTCATGATTACCAGGGCCTACTTCCAAGTGATTGAGTTGACAAGTCCAAGCAACCACCCAATATTTGGGTGATATTGGTTGAACCGCAGTAAATGACGGTCACGTGAACTTGTTTTAAAGTGCTATTCACCCTGAGTCAGAGATAAATCACGGGACCTATTTTAAAGTATTCTTTGTATATCAGTACATGGATTTTTGCGTACACAGAATGATAATCAAAGTCGTTTAGTATAGTTCGCCCATTTGGCTTGCTGATTTGGTGCAGGAAAGTCCAATATCAAATCAGCGGTGGAGTTATATTTGTGTCTCAGCGGTACTTGCAGCCTCACACTGCATTGTCTGTAGGAGGTGAGGAAGGGTGGATTTCTCCCCGTGGCTTGCACAACTTGCCAAGACTGTGTTCTTCTTTGTCTTAAGGGTCGTGACCTTAGACAACAAATCAGCGCTGTGCAGTCCTTCATACGTTGCTGAGTTAGGCAACCACCGGACGATTTTTGCCTGGTGCCCACTGCCTGGGTTTATTTTGTGCGTAGGTTACCGGAGGGAAGTCAACCAGTGGTCAAGAAATTTCCCTAATTGAAATGGCCCCAGCGATGTTCTCTATTGTCACGGTCTTCATGTAGAAGCACTAAAGGGAACTTTTTGTTACCAAGCAATGGTCATCCTTAGGAATCACACACATGTGCATCCAAGTGTGATTTGCCTGCAACTGGGGACCCCCTATTCTTCTTCTCTTGTTTGTACTTTAACTTTTTTAGAAGACCACCCATATGTTTTGTACACAGTTGTCAATTGGGGACCCTCTGTCAATGGGGGACCTTATTGTCCTCTATTGTTCAGGGTCCCCAATTGAATGCAGAAACAAACTCATATACACACAGTTTTACTTTACCAGAACAGAGCAATACGGGAACAAAAGATGTTGCCCTGTCCCTCCTCAGTCAGGCTGTTGTCCTCAGTGGTAAATACCAGTACTTACTGTGGGAGTGTGTTATACTATGGGAACAACAGGACACAGAATATCATCTCTTCCATGGTATTGGCCCAAGTACGAGCCAGTAACTGCAGTGGGACTGTACTCACACGCATATTTTTTAGCTAGATGCGTGCTTGCATTTGCCATATCATAACACCCTGTTGGTCAAAGAGGCATGTGACGTGCACATACCACCTGTCCACAAGCCTCGTGCCACTCCAGGCCTCTCATAATGGCTGTCATATTACACTCTAGCAAAGCATGACTGTGCGTACTTGTCATTGCATGTTACGTGAGGACCGCAACACAGTAGTTCTCCGAATCGGTAATGTCTTGGTGTGGGTGCATAAAAGTACCAATAGCATGCTCTTGTGTCATCTTATGCTCTGAGTTGGTCACCGGTGAGGGAGTACTTGTCGCCCCTGGCTGAATATCGAAAAGATATCGGCTTAGAAAACGGACAAGTGCTTTGAGGGCGTACACTGTTTGACCTGTGACTTAGATCAAAGTACTCGTTTCTTCAAAATTGTTAGTTGGGGTTTCACTCTGATGCCTGATTTACACTCATGTTTAGTTTTCAAGATTCAGAGTGCTTTATACATGATGTTCCATAATAGTTGTTGGTGTTGTATAGAGGTTTCTCTCTAAAAATCGAGCTCAGTTAGGGTTTTTTTTTTGGTACTTTTTTCTAGGAAAGACTTGATTTAAAGTTCCAAATTACTCCCAATTTCACAAGAAAAGAAATTGAGAAAATCATTCCTGAAATAATTGTGTTTTGTCTGTGTGCATTGCCAGTGTTTCATTTTTGTGTAATATTTAGTTATTGTGTGTGATAGACCTAACCCTGTGATGTGAGTTCTGAATGATATTCAGCTACCAGGCGAATTTTGACTAAACATTCACTGTGATGCCACAGAAATTTTGTCTGTTGGAGATTATGAACTATGGTAGACGAAACCAAATTTGCAATATATTATTTGTGTAGATAGCAAAAAAAGAATACATTTGTTAGTTGCATTACCTGCCTAGGATTCCGTGAAATAGTTTTCCCCATGAATACATCTTCAAGTGCGAGGGAAGTTCATGTTAACAGATTTAATTTTCGTCGGGAAAGGTTTTGTTCCAGACATTATCGTTTAAATCGTTCATTATGGTAGGAAGAGTGGGAAATTTCTCCAAGACAGCTGACCACTCAACCAGCCTTGGGTCGTTGACTTTTAACATTTGAATAGTGTTTATCTTTTCTTCCGGTGGTCAAATGTTTGAATTCACTTGAGTAACATGTCAAGGGCCGATCAGCAACTCTGCAGGAAGATCCAAGTTTCAAAAGGACCATGAAAAATATTACAAATTATTTTTCATCACATTTCTTTCTATTTTTTGTTGTGAGAAACTGTTTTGCACAAGACATTCCTACAGGCTTGGTACATTGATTGTCATGGCATGTAGCCTGCTATCTTGCCTTCCAATGGCAGACGACCATTTGTGAGCAGTAATATGTGACCCATTCCTAGTTGAGAATGTGTCAACCATAAGGCCATTACCTGTGAAAACAGAGTGAACCCTAGCCTGGTAACACAATCCAAAAAGGACCTTCGCCTCATCATCGGCATGTTCACCAGTATACAGTTTCTTTTATTTGCCGAGTCATTTGTTAATATGTTTTAGATAGTGAAATCTCATCTGGTAAAGTTACGTAACGGTAATCATTGTATTTAAATGATATTTCCACACTGCACCAGTACAGTACTCAATGGTATCATCTTAATGGTTACTATCAGCCAAAGTTTCAATCAAGTTTTTTCGAGGTAACCAGCACCCCCTTTGTCATCTTTTTCCACAGTAACAGTCTGTTTGCACTTCAGGCAATATAGCAGGTAGCCGAGGGAAGTGCACGTGTTAAAGTTGCCTTCCTCATATGCACATTCTTTTTTTTTGTACTTAAGGAAACTTGGCGAAAATACTGATTTTTCTTACACTATGAACACTTTGAGCTGATGTTTTGTTCCTGGTTTCCTTTACTATTCCTCATCCTTGCCCTAACCCAGAAATTCCCCTAAAAGTGTTTTTCCAGGGTGGAGGTAAACCTTGTGTGGACCCGGCCGTGTCCACACAAGGTTTGCACAGCTTGAATTATGAGGACCTCCTTTGTTTACAGGTCCACACAAGGCATGTTAGGTTGGCACTTCCAATGCCATCCCTCCACGCTGACACCGGCACTTCCTGGTGAAAGTGCAGCTGTGAAACCTGTGAGAGCCTTTCTCCCGATGCCAGATACTTTCAACCAAAAACATTTATGATGTTACGGTCGACAGTTTTTGGGGGCATTGGCACTCAGCCAAGTCTTATTCAGTGCACAAAAATAAGCGTCCTTTGGTCTCTCTCTCAGTACTTGCTGTCTATTTACGTTTTTCTTCACGCATGTATTTTGATTAGGATATCATAAGAAGTCTTTTATAACAGTGGCAAATTAACTTGGATCTCTTTCCTGGCATCCTAGATTATTTTACAAGTCTTATCCTATCCTTGTATTTATATCCATCTGTGTATATATTGTATATGTACACCATTGGGGGTACAACCGGCTTTGCCAATGCTATTTGTGGGTTTTGCTTGATGAAATTAACAGTGGAAATTATATATTCATTAAGTCAGTACATATAATCAGGCCTCCATCTCCTGCACACATCACCCCAAGCCCACTTTCCCTGAGCATGAAATTAATATATTTGGTTGAAAATGGCACAAAAGCAATTCTGAATTGATAGTCCTATTAGATATTCCCAAGTGTCAAGTTTATATTTCATATTACATAAATGAGTTATGGCTTGTTCATAAACTTTGGCTGTAATGGCCTACCGTGCCTGATGGCAGTGCACAGCTTGGACTCATTGCATCTGATCATGTTTCAATTTTCTTCACCTGTGAGGAAAATTAAAGGAGAGTTGGCTGTCATCATAAAGTTGGAGGTTTTCATTTTCCATACTTTTCAGACCAAAGGCCGTGTCATAGTACTGTATTTCATTCATTTCTTCTGAAAGTGGATTTTTTTCAAAGGCATACAAGAACCATGTTAGTCTTAGTTCAAGTCATCAGCAGCTCTTTACGACGCAACTTGCAGCCCGTACAATGTACAGTTGATCATGTGATATCTTGAGCTAAGACTAGGCTTTCTCACGCCTTTCTGCTTTTATTGTGTCTTGAAATGAGACTAGGCCTTCTTGCTTCTTTCTGCAAAAGGACAAACACGTGTTCACCAGTTATTGACTACTTGTGAAAATTCTTCATTTCCTCTCCCATGAAGAGATAATACAGTTGGCTGAGCGATATATTGAATAATGTTGTAGCGGTCAGCCAACTGGTCGCCTCCTAGTTAGGGTCTGATTAGAGCGAATGATCAGCAATAGCTTTGTGACAAATGCCACAGTACTTGCCTCTGTCTGTAATACTTTTAGTATTTAATTTATAATTTTTTTTCCTTCGATGTTATATTGGAAATGGGTGCAGATAATATGATCTGAGAAGAAAGTAATGTGATTAAAACTATTGTAATATTTAAACTCCGTGAGCTATTTAAGTCCAGTTTGTTCAGCAATTTACATTTTGAAAGTAGGCCTAGACCTAGGTATGGGGGGTGTTTTGTTAGGACCCCGCTATGAAACTAAGGAAAGGACCCAAAACTGTTTGGGAAATACAATGCAAGGCAATTTGGGGGGTCTGTTTCATTTCTCTCTCGTGTAAACACCCAGCGCGTAGCCCCCCAAAAAGCCTGAAATGGAAGGTTGCATGAAACAGATATTCCACATTCTTTACTCCCCCCACCCCGGGAAAGTCAGATTCTGGATCCGCCTTTGCTTTGGAGGGGCATAGCTGGTATTTGGCGAGAGTTATTTGTTACAACCTCATTTGTCAGTTTTGGGAAACGACGAGTTGACCGCATTTCAGGAATTCGCGTGTTTGTTAACAAACTCATTACAAATCATAAATAGAAGTTAATTTCGTTGTTCGTGCATTGTCTTTGTACGGAAGCGTATAAGGGCCACTTGCAAATTGTTTTTTCTAGTTACCATCTCGCCGCGGGGTTAGTACCTCACCGTAGCGAGACAGTAACTAGAAAAAAATGTTTTGCAAGTGGCGCTCATACGTTTCGATAGTCCCTGTGCAAATACTCTTTAATAATTTCCTTCCACTCTTCACCTTCGCTTGAGCGACAGAAAAGCACAATTTAGTCCCAAGTTTATCGCACTGAGATATCGTTAACAACCGTGACCAAGCAGAGCAGAAAGGGTCAGAGACGGGAAACGGTGACACAGGTATCGCTGTGGTGACGATGTTCTACGCTATCTGGGTCCAATCCCCTGCACTGGCAGTAACGATCCTACCCCTCATCAGTTAATGTACCAGTTAATGAAGCATTCGCAGATGTGTTTCTGCCTAGCCTCCAGACCGTAATCGTTTAGTTATTGGATTGGATGAGGCTACTCGAAATCCAGAACGTAAAAATCCAGAGACCTGATGAGTAGCCCCCCCCCCTAAACCGTGTTATTCCGTGTGCACGGAGAAAGTAATATTTTTCATCGAGCCCAACCTTATTTTGTCATCTAGCCCGGGCAAAAAAATGGATTAATAAATCTTTATCGGTAACACCTGAGTGAAAAAGCTACATGTTCCACCTGAAACCTTTTAAGAATCTTAAGAACACTAATTAACTGGCAATGATTGGAGGATTTTTAATTTTTTGATCAAGTTTTCGAGCAAAGTTCCGGAAAAATATTTACAAAGATGGCCGCAACTGGAGATTTTCATCTTTTATTTTCTCAAATAAATCCTAAAGTCTTGTTTAATACGTAAAACTGAGCAATAAAATCGAAATCTTGTGTTAATCTCGGGATTGAGCACTCAGTACCAAGTATGAACAACCGAGAAGTATCCGTTGTTATATTTCCTCAGCTGATTACAAAGGTAAAAAGTATGGACACTTCGTACTTCTTGGGTACTTCCGACGAGCTTCTCGTCCAGATCAGTAGCCTGTTAGAAATAAAAAAGAAAGACATAATCAAATGAGGGAAACGAATTTATTAGTCAGATTGATTCGTAGTCTGTAAAATAAATAACGACCAATTCAAAACATACTGTATACATGTATATGGTATTCGTGTTGTCCTCTTCTTTCCTTTCGTACGTAGAGGGTGTTGAACGCTAGAAGTTGTTCCTTTCCCTTACTTATGCAGTCCTTCCTAAGCGAAACAAGTAAAAAGGACATGAGCATTTAAATACCATTCAACCCTCTTATGAAGTTATCAGAGTATCATTAAATACGCACGTTGTTGTTTTTTTAAATCTTTTAAACATTTTGCGGTACCACAAGGTGGCGTCAGCGGCCCAGAAAAAAACGCCGCTTCACGTAACGCAGAAGTCGATTATGTTAATATAAAATAAATGAATATTCGATACTCATTATCACGGACCAATGCTAACCGTTAACGGCTAAATTCAGGCAAGATAGGGAGAATTCAAAAGAACGGCTATTGTTATCCCTTGTAAAAGATATTGTACTGTAATCTTTAAGTAATTCAAATCTCTGGATAGATTGAAATAAATAAATTATTGAAGAAATAACATAGCATAGGCGAGAAAAAGCTTCTAGAATGAAGAACAATACATTTGTGTGTGTTCATGTAGTCATATTCTTGTACGTACATGAGCCCACGACCGATGGCTGTTAAAAATTGAATGGACAATTCACTTCTCTACGGCCGTTCGCGTTCACTCCGTCGCGCTGTCAGCTACAGTGTGTGTGTATACACACAGCCGTGTGCGTTGTGTGTACAGTATCTGCGGAGATTTGTACCAGTGCACCGTATCGCGTACTCCCGCAACTGATTCCACATCACACGAAATGGGAATGGTATGGCGTCTGCTATTGCCGTTCCGCTGTAAAATCGAGACAACACAGTGAAACGCCAGTTCAGTGAACATGTTTGGGGGTTTTCTCGTGGAGCAGACTAGATGACAAGTCAGAGTTGACTGTGCAGGCGAATGACATTTCAAAATGCCGGCTTACGGGTAGTTTAAAATCGCCTGTTGCCTGAACTTAGCGCGAATTTTCACTGCAGCTGTTTGTTTACCGGAGACCTGCCAAGATCTGCTGCTGTGGCCTGCGATTGTTGCACCGCCTGGTGAGTCAGCGCTCTCGGCGTTCTTGTCCTCTGATGTCTCTGTGTACGGGCCGTAGATTAGCCCGCCAGAATTTGAGTTGGGTTTTTGGCCAGGTGCTTGGCACACCAAGTCCGAGAAGGTCCGCCACGATCTGCGTGTTTGCTGGGTGTAGGCCTGGCTGAAAACCACTTGAAATTTCTTGCCACCAGGTTCATCCCGCAGAGGGAGGTGAGGGCCGGCAGCACATCATGGCTGCAGCCTGGCTACCGTTTGCCCGGGCGGCGGCGATCGGGTGGGTGCCCATCGCCCCCAATGCCATGCCCGTAGCTCCAGAGCGGCACACCACTGCCAATGAAGGTGGCCGCATTGTCCTCAACATCAGTGGCCGCCGCTTTGAAACCTGGCGGCACATGCTGGAGAAATACCCGGATACCCTTCTGGGAAGCAATGAGAAGGAATTCTTCTATGACGAAGATTCTGGGGAATACTTCTTTGATAGGGACCCAGATTTGTTCCGCCACATCCTGGCATTCTATCGCACAGGACGCATGCACCTCCCCCGGGAGGAGTGCATCAACTCCTTTGATGAGGAGCTGGCATTTTTCGGAGTCATGCCTGAAATTATTGGGGACTGCTGCTACGAGGACTACCGCGACAGGAAGCGAGAGAATGCAGAGCGTCTCATGGACGAGAGAAGCTCGGAAATGGGTGATGCCCCAGACTTGCACACGTTAAGGGAGAAGATGTGGAGAGCATTTGAGAACCCACATACGGGTACCGGAGCGCTTGTCTTCTACTATGTGACAGGGTTTTTTATCGCAGTCTCTGTCCTTGCCAATGTCGTTGAAACGATACCATGTTCTCCATTTCCTGGTACTGTAGAGGATGTCCCATGTGGGGAGAGATACCATGATGCCTTCTTTTGCCTGGATACAGCATGTGTGTTGATCTTTACCGTAGAGTATATACTGAGAGCCTATGCTGCTCCAGATCGGTGCAAATTCATGCGGAGCGTCATGTGTGTTATAGACGTGGTGGCCATCATGCCCTATTATGTAGGGCTCATGTTCAACAGCGACAGTTTAAGCGGCATGTTCACGACACTCCGAGTGTTCCGAGTCGTTAGAATTTTCAAATTCTCCAGACACTCGCAGGGGTTACGCATCTTAGGGTACACCCTTAAAAGCTGTGCAAGTGAACTTGGATTTTTGGTGTTTTCTCTGGCGATGGCCATTATAATATTCGCCACCATCATGTACTATGCGGAGAGAAGCGTGGAAAATACTGACTTTTTCAGCATTCCTGCCGCCTTCTGGTATACAATTGTTACAATGACAACACTTGGGTAAGTAATGCTACTAAACTGATGAGACAGATGGTGGAGGCCAACATGGTTGTCCTTTTCAGTCTGTTGTCCGCATTACATTTGAACTAAAGTGTGCATGCTCAAAATGAGGAAAATTACATAGAAAAGGACTCTTATGTTTGCTTGTACCAAATTTCTTGTAAATATTTAAAAAAAAAAATTTCCAAGCTATGAAGTAATCACACCTGGAATGAAATTCGCTGTTGGTAATTGTAGGTCATCTTGCCAGACCTTTGACGGATTCCGCAAAAATGGTTTTCTGCCTGAGCTAAAATGCAAGATCTATGCTTTTGAAGAATATGAAACCACTTGAAGGACTTGAAATTTCTGATTCATATAAATGCTATATGTCATGTATGTCTACTGAACTTTTTGAACAGTTGACAATTACCTTTTTTCAAGTCTCAAGATATTATGCAGTGCAAACCTGTAAACAAGGCCTTGGGGAATTGATTTTTCTCTAAGTTTAGATACAATAGGAACTCTTGCTTATGAGTTAAGCAGTGACATCATACACTCAGCTCCTGAAATCCTGATTGAAATTGTGCCATATATTGGTATGTCATTGTGCCCATGATCAGTGGGCAAGCTAAGTCAATGCCTTTTCCTTTTTTGGAATGTAAAGCACAGTGTCAATAGACTTAGCTTTGCCTAGCGCAGTGTAAATATGCCTGTGCTTACATTAGGACTAAAGTGATTGAGCTTAAGACTGAGCCCTTCAGCTTTCCCTGGACACAATCCAACAAAATCAAGTGTACAATTTTTTTGGGAGAGGGGTTCACTGCCTAGCCCAACAAAACCCAGCATGCTCCTGAGTTTCACTAGATGTAGTATTCTTGGGGAAGTGCCATAAACTTTGACAAACACCATTCATGTACTCTGTAAATTTACCCGTTTTGATTCTCACATGTAAATGCCGTATCAGTTTTTTGTTCCTTTTATATGCCATAAAATGATGTGTAGATCTGCTTCATTGGTTTTGGTCTTAAGTTATCATGTCAACGTGATTGTTTTATTATTGCTATTAACTTTGTAACAAAATTGTAGAAATTTATTTCATGGGATTAAATTATTTTTGTTACTGGAAAGCGCTCTGAACATCTATGATGGATTTGGCGCTGTATAAGATTGTTTATTATCATACCGCACACCAATTACAATAATTCAAGGAACTTTTGTTTTCATTTTTACAAATCATCAAAGCTTTTGAAATTCTTGGATGTGGGAGATCTTTGTTTTTCCAACTTTCAATCTGATGGCATGGAATTCACGTGCATTATTTGTTTTTGGGGGGGATACCTAGTTAATACCATACATGTAGAGTCGGTTCCTAGCTCTGTGGTTAATACTGTGCGCAATATGTCAATATACCGGTACCAGACATGATGTAAAGTGTCCTCATGTATCATTGCGTTGTGACTCTTGCGTTTGTACTCTACCATTGAATTTTCAATTGCACTCAAGTGTACTATACTAGATTTCAAGCACTGGTGCAGCTGACATCGCAAGCCGAATGAGCTGCTGAATATGGTTGCTTGTAATCGCTGAAACAAACACATAAAACTGGAATAAATATTTTTGGGGATGTACTGTTACTTGATTGCACTGACAATGTGCACGCACCATGTATTCTCGCATTGGGCTACTTACTGATGTGAATACAGTGTATGTCATGCGCACATTTATGAAAAGGCGTTAGCGCGAGAACCAGCACATGAACCAACACGTTTGCACTACACTTCGTGGTTTGAATGACATCACACTTCAATACTTTGTACAATTCGTAAAGGGCTTGCATTGATGCTGGTAGTCAGTCTGGTACCATTCAGACATGTATGCAAACATCCACTTTCCATTTACGCTACATTAATTAAACACCTGGCTACATGTACAGTGTATATATAGACTAAAGAGGATTTGTGAATTAGTTTGAAATGAATGAATTTATTCAGGGAATAAATTGAATGAATCCGGATGACTAAATTTGGAAGCCCAGGTTATGTACTGGTAGGGGCAGTGGGCACAGTCCACACAAGGGCATTTTTACGTGGCCATTTTTACATGGCCATGATAAACGTGTAATAAATTGTCATCTGGGAGAGCTGAGAAATTGAAATTTAGATTAGACTTTGTTACAGTAAATAAGGGTTTCCTACTTTTTAAAAGGTAATAGAAGTGGTCAAACAGAACAGAAAAAGAAGCACAATACATGTACGAGCACATGCTGTACACGTACATGTAAATTTCCTGAAGATATTAAGATCTCGTTGGTCTCTATTTCAACCAAATGTGTTTGAAAGTTATTGCTGGACTCTGGAAATTGATGTTGGTACATGTACATGAACAGTACACGTATGTTTAAATACATGTGTGATTGTGTCAAAAGTGAACTTTTTTTGTTGTCACTCATATCACTTACAACTTTCAATTTCCATTTTACATCCTGCTTTTTTTGTATTCAGGCAACTACATGCAGCCACTGAGGTTTCTGCGTATGTACCTTAATCACCATTCATGAAAAAAATGTACATGTGTGTAGCAGAATTGAAAAAAAAAATGCCCGAAGGTTACTCTCCAGGCTTGTATTGAATGAGTGCCAACAATCAAAGCGCAACTTCCTGTCAAAAGACAAAATTACCTTCATATTTTGTGACCTTGAGTATGGATTTGTTTTATTATTGCGCCAGTTTGGTGACATCCATTCTATTGCCATGCAGGTGGTGCGGCTGTGATTGCTCTCAATGACAGGTGTATTTTGTATACATTAATTTATCAGCAATACTTCTTTCATAAAACAGCTACGGTAGAGCTCCACACATGCACAAACACGTGTGTGGGTGCCCATGTGCCTTTGTTTTAGTCAGACATATCTGTTGGTGGAACAAAGAAGATGCCATTTGGAGAGACTAAAAATACGCGTACATGTACGGTAATCGATTGGTGATGCACAGAAATGTGTGAGATTAACTCTATTGATATTAGAATTGACGTAAAGCAACATTTGTTTCATTTTGTTGTTGCCGATGGTGTTCTGTGTGTGTTACATTTTACGAGTATGTGGGGGCAGCAAACAACAGTTTGTGCATTGAGACATTTAAATTGTCTTCAGAAATCAATACATGTACTGGTACATACATTGTACATGTATGTACATACAGTTCCCCTTGTAGTGAATCAGTAAATTTGAATGTAATTGGGGTGAACAATAAACATGAAAAATTGGTACGAATCAAGCAAGGGAATGGTGCAAAAATAACGGGTAGTAATTACTGGAATTGAGAGGTTGCAATTCATCACAGTGATAAAGTTGCACTCCAACAGTAAAGCATTACTACCGGTACATATAACTGTATAATGCAGGGACACCCCTAGGGATTTTAAAATACCTGGATACATAATTATATGGAAAATGATGACTTCCTCTTTTTGTCACAAGTGAATGAAGGGAATGAATATCCCGTCTGGTGAGATTTGAATTCTAATGCTGGTTGAGTGAATGGAGCACTGGATGTGTTTATTGGTTTGTAGGTGCAACTACAGTCCTGCATAACATTACTTCCTGTATATTGCTACTGAATAGCTATCCCAAATCCTCCAATTTCAGTGATTTTACATACGTGTACGCCCTAGGGGGTTAGGGTGGGATGTTTATATGAAAAACCTCCAAATCCGTTTACAGATTTTCCCAAATGTCGAAACGGAATCGCCCCATTTAGAGGTTTGATGTTTTAATTGACAAAATCTGGCGATCATTTTTATTGTAAACGATCCCTGTAAAATGTAATTTGATTTTCAGAACACTTTACTGCTACGTGAAGGTCATTTCAAAGGAATACCATGAACTCATTGCCGGAACTTTGTGTCAACTATTTTCATTGTATACAATTTGTTGTGTTTAAAGTTGTCAATGACACCGCGGTAAGGACGGGACATGTACACGTTTAAACGGTATGGGCAAGTTTTCTAAACATTTTCCAAATTAAACATTTATAAATTCCCACCTTGATTGTTGCTTGGTTCTCCTGAATTATACTTTGTGACATTACCTGTACAAGTTTTCCCTCTGATCAGCTGATTTCCTCATTTAGCACTTCACACTCATGCCACTGAAAATGGAGAAACATTGTAAAAAGTCTTGTGAAGATTGGAATTCCCTCATTTTTTTTCAAAGTCCAAGTTGCATGACTCTTAATTCATTACACCGTTTCAAAAATGTTTGTAAAATGACAGCACCCATGTTGCTTGGCATTGCTGTACAAGTTTATGCAAATTAAGGTACCATAAACATTTGCCACGTGTAACTTGGTACCCTGCACTTTTCACCAGTGATCTGAGCCTGCTTTGTTTCCCCGCTTCACGCAGCAGCTCTCTGGGGTTGTCACTCAGCACTATTTAGCTCTGTTGTAACTACGGTACTTGTAGATTTTCTAGGATGTCCTGTGTGTCGGCCACATTTTAGGGGGAATTCACTTAAATCAACTACTGATAGTTTGAAAAATATGACTGCAAAAAGTTTAGGTAGAATGTTTCAGTCCGACTGACAGTAATAAAAACTTATGTGACAGGTCACCTTTGCACCTTTATGTACACTGGAACAGTAGGTTAGTCAGATTTTGCTTAAAATAGACTTCACTGAATCCTTACCATAATAAATACCATTCACAGATTTACATGTACTTGGAATTCATGCTAATTGTGGGCAGATTTAAAGTTTTCAAATTTTAACTTTTTAATTAGTTGCTGGATTTGGGTATTTTTTATAAAAAGTTTAACTCCTTCCCTGAAAGATGAGGGTATTGCTTTTAGAACCATCAATATTAATCCTGATAAGGACTAATTGTCCACTCCACTGCACTTATCAGAATTTATTCAATCAAAAGTACACTAAACCAGCTTGGGCTTTATCAGTAAATTTACACACAAAAATATTCATTATCACACACTGTGTCAACATATTTCAGTGTGTGAAGACACTCATGTCAAAAGATTGAACAGATAAGTATCCTTTCTCCCTTTTCTCCTGGCACATGCACAGAGGCGACTTTTTTTTTCTGCCAGTTCAGTATCCGCATGAGCACATCCATGTATTTGTTTGTTCGAAGATGAGTGAGTTTTCATTGTTGGACCTCAAGGAATGTAGCTTGGAGTTATTGAGTTTATTGATTAATTTCCCCCCGTAGTTGGCTTCAGTTCAGCCTCTGCGCTGATAGGAACAACAAAGGGAACCCAAACCAACAGCAGTGTAACTGACATCATACGCAAGCACCACATTAAACTGATCAGCAGTGTGCACTCTTTAGAAGCACACAGGGTATGTCTTTGAAGCCATTCACCCCAGTGCATTACATGTACATGTACATGTTCAGGCCACGTACATGCACATGTATGCAGACATGTAAAGAGGAGTTCTTTGTGTACAACATACCGCTACATTACATGTTTGTAAAACTAAACGTATCATACATATATACATACATGTACATGCACCATACCATTTCTTCACTTTGGATGAGAGCAATTAAGAACACAAAGCCAACTTAGCACAAACACTTTGTTTTATGATGCTTGTTGCTATTGTCATGACTGTTGGGTATCTTTTTTTTGGTGGGGGTTCCGAGTGAGTTTATGTAGTTGATGTATGCATTTATAATATACAGGTGTACATATGTTCATCGTACCTTTTGTGTGATGGTAAATGAACAGATCTCAAAATACGGAGGGCCTGACGTTTCAATATTTTGAGATTTGTATTTTAGGTCATTGTAGTCAGCAAGCAGTTTGCAGCATGAACAGATCTACTCATGTACATGTACCACGGAGGAATAAAACACTGTGCATTGTACATGCAGCTGAGGAACTGCAGTTTTCTGACCCCACATAAATGCCACCATTCTATGCAAGTACATGTACATGTACTGTGCAAAACTGTGTAGCGATGCAATGGGTACCTGTTACTTGTATGCCCATGTGCATACCGAACATGATTTTATGCCATCAGCAACTTGCAACTTGCCATTGCTGTGTCTGCCACTTTACCCTCATGTACATGTAGTGAATACGGGTGATTCACAATAGTGTGCCTCCAAGAGTTTGCAAACGCGTTGGCCAATCACAGTGCACACAATCTGTCGACCCTTTCCAAACGCGCGTTGGGTCGACAGAGTGTGCACATTGTGATTGGCCAACGCATTGCAAACTCTTGGAGGTGCGCTATTTTGAAATGCCCGTTTTCACATCAAAGTACAGATTTGCAACGAAAATTTCCCCTCGAAGTGGCACTGGTGCATGTGACTCACTTCTGACATGTTCTTGGTTAGCTGTGGGCACATACATGGACATGGATATACATGTACCAGTATATTTATATGTAACTACCTACATGTACATGTGTGTACTGATACATGTACGTGTAAGTTCTAATAACTAAACATTTTTTATGGTAGTTACTGATTGATAGATGGCGTATTGTTTTTATCACCATTCACCAGACCGTGAGAACATCCTGCCCCACTGAGAATTTAAGGCATGTCATTAAGATGATGGCTGATGGCAACACATCTCCTCCATCTCAGATGTACATGTACATTTTATGTATAGTAAAATTTCAGAAAGCTATTTTCATGAGCATGGTATCCCCCTCCGAATTTCGAAATTTTGTAGCGTTGTCCACTGGCATCAACTGGCATTTTGTTGTTTTTTGGGGGGTTGCACATAACATGTACCGGTACGTATGTACACGTACTATTGGCAAACTTGAGGTGAATACGTGTGCATGTAGATCTATAAATCGCATGACCCTTTCAGTGACAAACTGAGAAGAACAGTAAACCCATTCAGTTTGTGAATTGTACAGTTCATTGCTGATTTCCAAAGCAATTGATGTACACGTACATGTATGTAGCACTTTTTGTGCATGTAGTATACAAAGAAGGAATTTCGTTCTTAATTAAAGGGCAAGGCAATTTCTCCTTTACAAAGGGAACTTGAACATGTCTATTAGAAAATCAACTTGGCTATGGGGACATTTGAGTGGACATTGAAGCAAAGACCAGGGGCATCAAGGCAATGGCCTCTGATGCATCCATGAAGTTCCTGCCCTGAGTGTACATGTAGTAAACAGAGTAAACAAAATGCAAACATGGTGTAGCTTTTCTGAACAAACACAGTTTTTGAAACAGAAATGAAATTGTGTGTTCTTTTCTGGCAAGTGTGTTTTTTAATCATACATACATGTAGCTACACAATGTACATGTACATGTATGCATTTTGCATCTTAAGATAATATTAGATTCACTCATTTACACTTAAACTTGAACAAATTGGTTGTCCTCACCTGCAGTACATGTACCTGCTAGTTTCATTTAGCAAGGTTTCAGTGCATTACTTGGTGTTACAGGTTGAACTGATCCTGTGCAGAATTTGTTACTTGTTTGTCAATGTCCGTACGCATACAGGTATTCAGGTCATTCTCCAATTTTCTTCAAATAGTCTTACTACATGCACTCGTAGTACCGGTGTGTTTTCCATGGTAATCTGACTTGTGCAAAGTTAGATGTCCTGGG
>NW_028257669.1:0-94845 GCF_054643075.1 Acanthaster planci | reverse complement strand
CTTTAAAATGGTCTAAAACCTATCCAATTCTTTCAATCTTGGTTTTATCTCAAAGGGCAACGTGTTACTCTATCGATTCATGTAAGTTTTATATCCATATCTTGCCTTGGTTAATGAAATATCCGCACATGAATGTTGCAGTGTTTTCAACCTTCTCCAATTTTTGCGTAATTAAGACTTATCTGTGGTACACATATCCTGTTCCCTCGCACAAAGAAGACTCCGTCTATTCGAGCATAAATAATCTAAAACCTATCTAATTCTGGCCATCTTGGTTTTTATCCCAAAGGGCACATGTTCCTCTATCGATTCATGTCAGTTGCATATCCATATTGGCTGTCGTTAGGGAAATATCGTCATTAGAATGTCCGAGTTGATGTGGCAACTGCCTGCTATTTTTGCGTAATTCTGACTTATCTGTGGTACACAGGTCCCGTTCCCGCACAAAGAAGGCTCCGTGTATTCGAGTATAAATGGTCTAAAACGTATCCAATTCTTTCAATCTTGGTTTTATCTCAAAGGGCACGTGTTACTCTATCGATTCATGTCAGTTTTATATCCATATCTGCCTTGGTTAATGAAATATCTGCACATGAATGTTGCACTGTTTTCAACCTTCTCCAATTTTTGCGTAATTAAGACTTATCTGTGGTACACATGTCCTGTTCCCACGCAAAGAAGACTCCGTTATTCGACCATAAATAATCTAAAACCTATCCAATATTTGCCATGTTGGCTTCATCTCAAAGGGCACATGTTCCTCTATCGATTCATGTAAATTTCTTATCCATATTTGCTGTCGTTAGGGAAATATCGTCATAAGAATGTCCGATATACAACTGCCTGCTATTTTTGCGTAATTCTGACTTATCTGTGGTACACAGGTCCTGTTCCCGCACAAAGAAGGCTCCGTGTATTCGACTATAAATGGTCTAAAACGTATCCAATTCTTTCAATCTTGGTTTTATCTCAAAGGGCACGTGTTACTCTATCGATTCATGTAAGTTTTATATCCATATCTGCCTTGGTTAATAAAATATATGCACATGAATGTTGCAGTGTTTTCAACCTTCTCAAATTTTTGCGTAATTAAGACTTATCTGTGGTACACATGTCCTGTTCATATCCATAAATAATCTAAAACCTATCCAATTTTTGCCATGTTGGCTTCATCTCAAAGGGCACATGTTCCTTTATCGATTCATGTAAGTTTCTTATCCATATTTGCTGTCGTTAGGGAAATATCGTCATAAGAATGTCCTGCTATTTTTGCGTAATTCTGACTTATCTGTGGTACACAGGTCCTGTTCCTGCACAAAGAAGGCTCCGTGTATTCGACTTTAAATGGTCTAAAACCTATCCAATTCTTTCAATCTTGGTTTTATCTCAAAGGGCACGTGTTACTCTATCGATTCATGTAAGTTTTATATCCATATCTGCCTTGGTTTTTAAATATCTGCACATGAATGTTGCAGTGTTTTCAACCTTCTCAAATTTTTGCGTAATTAAGACTTATCTGTGGTACACATATCCTGTTCCCACGCAAAGAAGACTCCGTGTATTCGAGCATAAATAATCTAAAACCTATCTAATTCTGGCCATCTTGGTTTTATCCCAAAGGGCACATGTTCCTCTATCGATTCATATCAGTTGCATATCCATATTGGCTGTCGTTAGGGAAATATCGTCATCAGAATGTCCGAGTTGATGTGCAACTGCCTGCTATTTTTGCGTAATTCTGATTTATCTGTGGTACACAGGTCCTGTTCCCGCACAAAGAAGACTCCGTCTATTCGAGCATAAATAATCTAAAACCTATCTAATTCTGGCCATCTTGGTTTTAACCCAAAGGGCACATGTTCCTCTATCGATTCATGTCAGTTTCATATCCATATTGGCTGTCGTTAGGGAAATATCGTCATCGGAATGTACGAGTTGATGTGCAACTTGCCTGCTATTTTTGCGTAATTCTGACTTATCTGTGGTACACAGGTCCTGTTCCCGCACAAAGAAGGGCTCCGTGTATTCGAGTATAAATGGTCTAAAAACCTTTCCAATTCTTTCAATCTTGGTTTTATCTCAAAGGGCACGTGTTCCTCTATCGATTCATGTCAGTTTTATATCCATATCTGCCTTGGTTAATGAAATATCTGCACATGAATGTTGCAGTGTTTTCAACCTTCTCCAATTTTTGCGTAATTAAGACTTATCTGTGGTACACATGTCCTGTTCCCCACGCAAAGAAGACTCTGTTATTCGACCATAAATAATCTAAAAACCTATCCAATATTTGCCATGTTGGCTTCATCTCAAAGGGCACATGTTCCTCTATCCCTTCATGTAAATTTCTTATCCATATTGGCTGTTGTTAGGGAAATATCGTCATAAGAATGTCCGATATACAACTGCCTGCTATTTTTGCGTAATTCTGACTTATCTGTGGTACACAGGTCCTGTTCCCGCACAAAGAAGGCTCCGTGTATTCGACTATAAATGGTCTAAAACGTATAAAAATTCTTTCAATCTTGGTTTTATCTCAAAGGGCACGTGTTACTCTATCGATTCATGTAAGTTTTATATCCATATCTGCCTTGGTTAATAAAATATATGCACATGAATGTTGCAGTGTTTTCAACCTTCTCAAATTTTTGCGTAATTAAGACTTATCTGTGGTACACATATCCTGTTCCCACGCAAAGAAGACTCCGTGTATTCGAGCATAAATAATCTAAAACCTATCCAATTCTGGCCATCTTGGTTTTATCCCGAAGGGCACATGTTCCTCTATCGATTCAAGTCAGTTGCATATCCATATTGGCTGTCGTTAGGGAAATATCGTCATAAGAATGTCCGAGTTGATGTGCAACTGCCTGCTATTTTTGCGTAAATCTGACTTATCTGTGGTACACACATGTCTTGTTCCCCGCGCAAAGAAGGCTCCGTGTATTCGAGTATAAATGGTCTAAAACCTATCCAATTCTTTCAATCTTGATTTCATCTCAAAGGGCACGTGTTACTCTATCGATTCATGTACGTTTTATATCCATATCTGCGTTGGTTAATGAAATATATTCACATGAATGTCGCAGTGTTTTCAACCTTCTCCAATTTTTGCGTAATTCTGACTTATCTGTGGTACACATGTCCTGTTCCCACGCAAAGAAGACTCCGTTATTCGACCATAAATAATCTAAATCCTATCCAATTCTTGCCATGTTGGCTTCATCTCAAAGGGCACATGTTCCTCTATCGATTCATGTAAGTTTCTTATCCATATTTGCTGTCGTTAGTGGAAATATCGTCATAAGAATGTCCGAGTTGATGTGCAACTGCCTGCTATTTTTGCGTAATTCTGAACTTATCTGTGGTACACAGGTCCTGTTCCTGCACAAAGAAGGCTCCGTGTATTCGACTTTAAATGGTCTAAAACCTATCCAATTCTTTCAATCTTGGTTTTATCTCAAAGGGCACCTGTTACTCTATCGATTCATGGAAGTTTTTATATCCATGTCTGCCTTGGTTAATGAAATATCTGCACATGATTGTCGCAGTGTTTTCAACCTTCACCAATTTTTGCGTAATTCTGACTTATCTGTGGTACACATGTCCTGTTCCCACGCAAATAAGACTCCGTTATTCGACCATAAATAATCTAAAACCTATCCAATTTTTTGCCATGTTGGCTTCATCTCAAAAGGCACATGTTCCTCTATCGATTCATGTAAGTTTCTTATCCATATTTGCTGTCGTTAGGGAAATATCGTCATAAGAATGTCCGATATACAACTGCCTGCTATTTTTGCGTAATTCTGACTTATCTGTGGTACACATGTCTTGTTCCTGCACAAAGAAGGCTCCGTGTATTCGACTTTAAATGGTCTAAAACCTATCCAATTCTTTCAATCTTGGTTTTATCTCAAAGGGCACGTGTTACTCTATCGATTCATGTAAGTTTTATATCCATATCTGCCTTGGTTAATGAAATATCCGCACATGAATGTTGCAGTGTTTTCAACCTTCTCCAATTTTTGCGTAATTAAGACTTATCTGTGGTACACATGTCCTGTTCATATCCATAAATAATCTAAAACCTATCCAATTTTTGCCATGTTGGCTTCATCTCAAAGGGCACATGTTCCTTTATCGATTCATGTAAGTTTCCTTATCCATATTTGCTGTCGTTAGGGGAATATCCTCATAAGAATGTCCTGCTATTTTTGCGTAATTCTGACTTATCTGTGGTACACAGGTCCTGTTCCTGCACAAAGAAGGCTCCGTGTATTCGACTTTAAATGGTCTAAAACCTATCCAATTCTTTCAATCTTGGTTTTATCTCAAAGGGCACGTGTTACTCTATCGATTCATGTCAGTTTTTATATCCATATCTGCCTTGGTTTTTAAATATCTGCACATGAATGTTGCAGTGTTTTCAACCTTCTCAAATTTTTGCGTAATTAAGACTTATCTGTGGTACACATATCCTGTTCCCACGCAAAGAAGACTCCGTGTATTCGAGCATAAATAATCTAAAACCTATCTAATTCTGGCCATCTTGGTTTATATCCCGAAGGGCACATGTTCCTCTATCGATTCATATCAGTTGCATATCCATATTGGCTGTCGTTAGGGAAATATCGTCATCAGAATGTCCGAGTTGATGTGCAACTGCCTGCTATTTTTGCGTAATTCTGATTTATCTGTGGTACACAGGTCCTGTTCCCGCACAAAGAAGACTCCCGTCTATTCGAGCATAAATAATCTAAAACCTATCTAATTCTGGCCATCTTGGTTTTAACCCAAAGGGCACATGTTCCTCTATCGATTCATGTCAGTTTCATATCCATATTGGCTGTCGTTAGGGAAATATCGTCATCGGAATGTACGAGTTGATGTGCAACTGCCTGCTATTTTTGCGTAATTCTGACTTATCTGTGGTACACAGGTCCTGTTCCCGCACAAAGAAGGCTCCGTGTATTCGAGTATAAATGGTCTAAAACCTTTCCAATTCTTTCAATCTTGGTTTTATCTCAAAGGGCACGTGTTACTCTATCGATTCATGTCAGTTTTATATCCATATCTGCCTTGGTTAATGAAATATCTGCACATGAATGTTGCAGTGTTTTCAACCTTCTCCAATTTTTGCGTAATTAAGACTTATCTGTGGTACACATGTCCTGTTCCCACGCAAAGAAGACTCTGTTATTCGACCATAAATAATCTAAAACCTATCCAATATTTGCCATGTTGGCTTCATCTCAAAGGGCACATGTTCCCTCTATCGCTTCATGTAAATTTCTTATCCATATTGGCTGTTGTTAGGGAAATATCGTCATAAGAATGTCCGATATACAACTGCCTGCTATTTTTGCGTAATTCTGACTTATCTGTGGTACACAGGTCCTGTTCCCGCACAAAGAAGGCTCCGTGTATTCGACTATAAATGGTCTAAAACGTATCCAATTCTTTCAATCTTGGTTTTATCTCAAAGGGCACGTGTTACTCTATCGATTCATGTAAGTTTTATATCCATATCTGCCTTGTTTAATGAAATATCTGCACATGAATGTTGCAGTGTTTTCAACCTTCTCAAATTTTTTGCGTAATTAAGATTTATCTGTGGTACACATGTCCTGTTCCCACGCAAAGAAGACTCCGTGTATTCGAGCATAAATAATCTAAAACCTATCCAATTCTGGCCATCTTGGTTTTATCCCGAAGGGCACATGTTCCTCTATCGATTCAAGTCAGTTGCATATCCATATTGGCTCTCGTTAGGGAAATATCGTCATAAGAATGTCCGAGTTGATGTGCAACTGCCTGCTATTTTTGCGTAAATCTGACTTATCTGTGGTACACATGTCTTGTTCCCGCGCAAAGAAGGCTCCGTGTATTCGAGTATAAATGGTCTAAAACCTATCCAATTCTTTCAATCTTGATTTCATCTCAAAGGGCACGTGTTACTCTATCGATTCATGTACGTTTTATATCCATATCTGCGTTGGTTAATGAAATATATTCACATGAATGTCGCAGTGTTTTCAACCTTCTCCAATTTTTGCGTAATTCTGACTTATCTGTGGTACACATGTCCTGTTCCCACGCAAAGAAGACTCCGTTATTCGACCATAAATAATCTAAATCCTATCCAATTCTTGCCATGTTGGCTTCATCTCAAAGGGCACATGTTCCTCTATCGATTCATGTAAGTTTCTTATCCATATTTGCTGTCGTTAGGGAAATATCGTCATAAGAATGTCCGAGTTGATGTGCAACTGCCTGCTATTTTTGCGTAATTCTGACTTATCTGTGGTACACAGGTCCTGTTCCTGCACAAAGAAGGCTCCGTGTATTCGACTATAAATGGTCTAAAACCTATCCAATTCTTTCAATCTTGGTTTTATCTCAAAGGGCACGTGTTACTCTATCGATTCATGTAAGTTTTATATCCATATCTGCCTTGGTTAATGAAATATCTGCACATGAATGTCGCAGTGTTTTCAACCTTCACCAATTTTTGCGTAATTCTGACTTATCTGTGGTACACATGTCCTGTTCCCACGCAAAGAAGACTCCGTTATTCGACCATAAATAATCTAAAACCTATCCAATTTTTGCCATGTTGGCTTCATCTCAAAAGGCACATGTTCCTCTATCGATTCATGTAAGTTTCTTATCCATATTTGCTGTCGTTAGGGAAATATCGTCATAAGAATGTCCGATATACAACTGCCTGCTATTTTTGCGTAATTCTGACTTATCTGTGGTACACATGTCTTGTTCCTGCACAAAGAAGGCTCCGTGTATTCGACTTTAAATGGTCTAAAACCTATCCAATTCTTTCAATCTTGGTTTTATCTCAAAGGGCACGTGTTACTCTATCGATTCATGTAAGTTTTATATCCATATCTGCCTTGGTTAATGAAATATCCGCACATGAATGTTGCAGTGTTTTCAACCTTCTCCAATTTTTGCGTAATTAAGACTTATCTGTGGTACACATGTCCTGTTCATATCCATAAATAATCTAAAACCTATCCAATTTTTGCCATGTTGGCTTCATCTCAAAGGGCACATGTTCCTTTATCGATTCATGTAAGTTTCTTATCCATATTTGCTGTCGTTAGGGGAATATCGTCATAAGAATGTCCTGCTATTTTTGCGTAATTCTGACTTATCTGTGGTACACAGGTCCTGTTCCTGCACAAAGAAGGCTCCGTGTATTCGACTTTAAATGGTCTAAAACCTATCCAATTCTTTCAATCTTGGTTTTATCTCAAAGGGCACGTGTTACTCTATCGATTCATGTCAGTTTTATATCCATATCTGCCTTGGTTTGTAAATATCTGCACATGAATGTTGCAGTGTTTTCAACCTTCTCAAATTTTTGCGTAATTAAGACTTATCTGTGGTACACATATCCTGTTCCCACGCAAAGAAGACTCCGTGTATTCGAGCATAAATAATCTAAAACCTATCTAATTCTGGCCATCTTGGTTTTATCCCGAAGGGCACATGTTCCTCTATCGATTCATATCAGTTGCATATCCATATTGGCTGTCGTTAGGGAAATATCGTCATCAGAATGTCCGAGTTGATGTGCAACTGCCTGCTATTTTTGCGTAATTCTGATTTATCTGTGGTACACAGGTCCTGTTCCCGCACAAAGAAGACTCCGTCTATTCGAGCATAAATAATCTAAAACCTATCTAATTCTGGCCATCTTGGTTTTAACCCAAAGGGCACATGTTCCTCTATCGATTCATGTCAGTTTCATATCCATATTGGCTGTCGTTAGGGAAATATCGTCATCGGAATGTACGAGTTGATGTGCAACTGCCTGCTATTTTTGCGTAATTCTGACTTATCTGTGGTACACAGGTCCTGTTCCCGCACAAAGAAGGCTCCGTGTATTCGAGTATAAATGGTCTAAAACCTTTCCAATTCTTTCAATCTTGGTTTTATCTCAAAGGGCACGTGTTACTCTATCGATTCATGTCAGTTTTATATCCATATCTGCCTTGGTTAATGAAATATCTGCACATGAATGTTGCAGTGTTTTCAACCTTCTCCAATTTTTGCGTAATTAAGACTTATCTGTGGTACACATGTCCTGTTCCCACGCAAAGAAGACTCTGTTATTCGACCATAAATAATCTAAAACCTATCCAATATTTGCCATGTTGGCTTCATCTCAAAGGGCACATGTTCCTCTATCGCTTCATGTAAATTTCTTATCCATATTGGCTGTTGTTAGGGAAATATCGTCATAAGAATGTCCGATATACAACTGCCTGCTATTTTTGCGTAATTCTGACTTATCTGTGGTACACAGGTCCTGTTCCCGCACAAAGAAGGCTCCGTGTATTCGACTATAAATGGTCTAAAACGTATAAAATTCTTTCAATCTTGGTTTTATCTCAAAGGGCACGTGTTACTCTATCGATTCATGTAAGTTTTATATCCATATCTGCCTTGGTTAATAAAATATATGCACATGAATGTTGCAGTGTTTTCAACCTTCTCAAATTTTTGCGTAATTAAGACTTATCTGTGGTACACATATCCTGTTCCCACGCAAAGAAGACTCCGTGTATTCGAGCATAAATAATCTAAAACCTATCCAATTCTGGCCATCTTGGTTTTATCCCGAAGGGCACATGTTCCTCTATCGATTCAAGTCAGTTGCATATCCATATTGGCTGTCGTTAGGGAAATATCGTCATAAGAATGTCCGAGTTGATGTGCAACTGCCTGCTATTTTTGCGTAAATCTGACTTTTCTGTGGTACACATGTCTTGTTCCCGCGCAAAGAAGGCTCCGTGTATTCGAGTATAAATGGTCTAAAACCTATCCAATTCTTTCAATCTTGATTTCATCTCAAAGGGCACGTGTTACTCTATCGATTCATGTACGTTTTATATCCATATCTGCGTTGGTTAATGAAATATATTCACATGAATGTCGCAGTGTTTTCAACCTTCTCCAATTTTTGCGTAATTCTGACTTATCTGTGGTACACATGTCCTGTTCCCACGCAAAGAAGACTCCGTTATTCGACCATAAATAATCTAAATCCTATCCAATTCTTGCCATGTTGGCTTCATCTCAAAGGGCACATGTTCCTCTATCGATTCATGTAAGTTTCTTATCCATATTTGCTGTCGTTAGGGAAATATCGTCATAAGAATGTCCGAGTTGATGTGCAACTGCCTGCTATTTTTGCGTAATTCTGACTTATCTGTGGTACACAGGTCCTGTTCCTGCACAAAGAAGGCTCCGTGTATTCGACTATAAATGGTCTAAAACCTATCCAATTCTTTCAATCTTGGTTTTATCTCAAAGGGCACGTGTTACTCTATCGATTCATGTAAGTTTTATATCCATATCTGCCTTGGTTAATGAAATATCTGCACATGAATGTCGCAGTGTTTTCAACCTTCACCAATTTTTGCGTAATTCTGACTTCTCTGTTGTACACATGTCCTGTTCCCACGCAAAGAAGACTCCGTTATTCGACCATAAATAATCTAAAACCTATCCAATTTTTGCCATGTTGGCTTCATCTCAAAAGGCACATGTTCCTCTATCGATTCATGTAAGTTTCTTATCCATATTTGCTGTCGTTAGGGAAATATCGTCATAAGAATGTCCGATATACAACTGCCTGCTATTTTTGCGTAATTCTGACTTATCTGTGGTACACATGTCTTGTTCCTGCACAAAGAAGGCTCCGTGTATTCGACTTTAAATGGTCTAAAACCTATCCAATTCTTTCAATCTTGGTTTTATCTCAAAGGGCACGTGTTACTCTATCGATTCATGTAAGTTTTATATCCATATCTGCCTTGGTTAATGAAATATCCGCACATGAATGTTGCAGTGTTTTCAACCTTCTCCAATTTTTGCGTAATTAAGACTTATCTGTGGTACACATGTCCTGTTCATATCCATAAATAATCTAAAACCTATCCAATTTTTGCCATGTTGGCTTCATCTCAAAGGGCACATGTTCCTTTATCGATTCATGTAAGTTTCTTATCCATATTTGCTGTCGTTAGGGGAATATCGTCATAAGAATGTCCTGCTATTTTTGCGTAATTCTGACTTATCTGTGGTACACAGGTCCTGTTCCTGCACAAAGAAGGCTCCGTGTATTCGACTTTAAATGGTCTAAAACCTATCCAATTCTTTCAATCTTGGTTTTATCTCAAAGGGCACGTGTTACTCTATCGATTCATGTCAGTTTTATATCCATATCTGCCTTGGTTTTTAAATATCTGCACATGAATGTTGCAGTGTTTTCAACCTTCTCAAATTTTTGCGTAATTAAGACTTATCTGTGGTACACATATCCTGTTCCCACGCAAGGAAGACTCCGTGTATTCGAGCATAAATAATCTAAAACCTATCTAATTCTGGCCATCTTGGTTTTATCCCGAAGGGCACATGTTCCTCTATCGATTCATATCAGTTGCATATCCATATTGGCTGTCGTTAGGGAAATATCGTCATCAGAATGTCCGAGTTGATGTGCAACTGCCTGCTATTTTTGCGTAATTCTGATTTATCTGTGGTACACAGGTCCTGTTCCCGCACAAAGAAGACTCCGTCTATTCGAGCATAAATAATCTAAAACCTATCTAATTCTGGCCATCTTGGTTTTAACCCAAAGGGCACATGTTCCTCTATCGATTCATGTCAGTTTCATATCCATATTGGCTGTCGTTAGGGAAATATCGTCATCGGAATGTACGAGTTGATGTGCAACTGCCTGCTATTTTTGCGTAATTCTGACTTATCTGTGGTACACAGGTCCTGTTCCCGCACAAAGAATGCTCCGTGTATTCGAGTATAAATGGTCTAAAACCTATCCAATTCTTTCAATCTTGGTTTTATCTCAAAGGGCACGTGTTACTCTATCGATTCATGTCAGTTTTATATCCATATCTGCCTTGGTTAATGAAATATCTGCACATGAATGTTGCAGTGTTTTCAACCTTCTCCAATTTTTGCGTAATTAAGACTTATCTGTGGTACACATGTCCTGTTCCCACGCAAAGAAGACTCTGTTATTCGACCATAAATAATCTAAAACCTATCCAATATTTGCCATGTTGGCTTCATCTCAAAGGGCACATGTTCCTCTATCGCTTCATGTAAATTTCTTATCCATATTGGCTGTTGTTAGGGAAATATCGTCATAAGAATGTCCGATATACAACTGCCTGCTATTTTTGCGTAATTCTGACTTATCTGTGGTACACAGGTCCTGTTCCCGCACAAAGAAGGCTCCGTGTATTCGACTATAAATGGTCTAAAACGTATCCAATTCTTTCAATCTTGGTTTTATCTCAAAGGGCACGTGTTACTCTATCGATTCATGTAAGTTTTATATCCATATCTGCCTTGGTTAATAAAATATATGCACATGAATGTTGCAGTGTTTTCAACCTTCTCAAATTTTTGCGTAATTAAGACTTATCTGTGGTACACATATCCTGTTCCCACGCAAAGAAGACTCCGTGTATTCGAGCATAAATAATCTAAAACCTATCCAATTCTGGCCATCTTGGTTTTATCCCGAAGGGCACATGTTCCTCTATCGATTCAAGTCAGTTGCATATCCATATTGGCTGTCGTTAGGGAAATATCGTCATAAGAATGTCCGAGTTGATGTGCAACTGCCTGCTATTTTTGCGTAATTCTGACTTATCTGTGGTACACATGTCTTGTTCCCGCGCAAAGAAGGCTCCGTGTATTCGAGTATAAATGGTCTAAAACCTATCCAATTCTTTCAATCTTGATTTCATCTCAAAGGGCACGTGTTACTCTATCGATTCATGTAAGTTTTATATCCATATCTGCGTTGGTTAATGAAATATATTCACATGAATGTCGCAGTGTTTTCAACCTTCTCCAATTTTTGCGTAATTCTGACTTATCTGTGGTACACATGTCCTGTTCCCACGCAAAGAAGACTCCGTTATTCGACCATAAATAATCTAAATCCTATCCAATTCTTGCCATGTTGGCTTCATCTCAAAGGGCACATGTTCCTCTATTGATTCATGTAAGCTTCAGATCCATATTTGCTGTCGTTAGGGAAATATCGTCATATGAATGCCCGAGTTGATGTGAAACTGCCTGCTATTTTTTGCGTAATTCTGACTTATATGTGGTACACAGGTCCTGTTCCCGCGCAAAGAAGGCTCCGTGTATTCGAGTATAGATGGTCTAAAACATATCCAATTCTTGCAATCTTGGTTTTATCTCAAAGGGCACGTGTTACTCTATCGATTCATGTAAGTTTTATATCCATATCTGCCTTGGTTAATGAAATATCTGCACATGAATGTCGCAGTGTTTTCAACCTTCACCAATTTTTGCGTAATTCTGACTTATCTGTGGTACACATGTCCTGTTCCCACGCAAAGAAGACTCCGTTATTCGACCATAAATAATCTAAAACCTATCCAATTTTTGCCATGTTGGCTTCATCTCAAAAGGCACATGTTCCTCTATCGATTCATGTAAGTTTCTTATCCATATTTGCTGTCGTTAGGGAAATATCGTCATAAGAATGTCCGATATACAACTGCCTGCTATTTTTGCGTAATTCTGACTTATCTGTGGTACACATGTCTTGTTCCTGCACAAAGAAGGCTCCGTGTATTCGACTTTAAATGGTCTAAAACCTATCCAATTCTTTCAATCTTGGTTTTATCTCAAAGGGCACGTGTTACTCTATCGATTCATGTAAGTTTTATATCCATATCTGCCTTGGTTAATGAAATATCCGCACATGAATGTTGCAGTGTTTTCAACCTTCTCCAATTTTTGCGTAATTAAGACTTATCTGTGGTACACATATCCTGTTCCCGCACAAAGAAGACTCCGTCTATTCGAGCATAAATAATCTAAAACCTATCTAATTCTGGCCATCTTGGTTTTATCCCAAAGGGCACATGTTCCTCTATCGATTCATGTCAGTTGCATATCCATATTGGCTGTCGTTAGGGAAATATCGTCATTAGAATGTCCGAGTTGATGTGCAACTGCCTGCTATTTTTGCGTAATTCTGACTTATCTGTGGTACACAGGTCCCGTTCCCGCACAAAGAAGGCTCCGTGTATTCGAGTATAAATGGTCTAAAACGTATCCAATTCTTTCAATCTTGGTTTTATCTCAAAGGGCACGTGTTACTCTATCGATTCATGTCAGTTTTATATCCATATCTGCCTTGGTTAATGAAATATCTGCACATGAATGTTGCACTGTTTTCAACCTTCTCCAATTGTTGCGTAATTAAGACTTATCTGTGGTACACATGTCCTGTTCCCACGCAAAGAAGACTCCGTTATTCGACCATAAATAATCTAAAACCTATCCAATATTTGCCATGTTGGCTTCATCTCAAAGGGCACATGTTCCTCTATCGATTCATGTAAATTTCTTATCCATATTTGCTGTCGTTAGGGAAATATCGTCATAAGAATGTCCGATATACAACTGCCTGCTATTTTTGCGTAATTCTGACTTATCTGTGGTACACATATCCTGTTCCCGCACAAAGAAGACTCCGTCTATTCGAGCATAAATAATCTAAAACCTATCTAATTCTGGCCATCTTGGTTTTATCCCAAAGGGCACATGTTCCTCTATCGATTCATGTCAGTTGCATATCCATATTGGCTGTCGTTAGGGAAATATCGTCATTAGAATGTCCGAGTTGATGTGCAACTGCCTGCTATTTTTGCGTAATTCTGACTTATCTGTGGTACACAGGTCCCGTTCCCGCACAAAGAAGGCTCCGTGTATTCGAGTATAAATGGTCTAAAACGTATCCAATTCTTTCAATCTTGGTTTTATCTCAAAGGGCACGTGTTACTCTATCGATTCATGTCAGTTTTATATCCATATCTGCCTTGGTTAATAAAATATATGCACATGAATGTTGCAGTGTTTTCAACCTTCTCAAATTTTTGCGTAATTAAGACTTATCTGTGGTACACATATCCTGTTCCCACGCAAAGAAGACTCCGTGTATTCGAGCATAAATAATCTAAAACCTATCTAATTCTGGCCATCTTGGTTTTATCCCGAAGGGCACATGTTCCTCTATCGATTCATATCAGTTGCATATCCATATTGGCTGTCGTTAGCGAAATATCGTCATCAGAATGTCCGAGTTGATGTGCAACTGCCTGCTATTTTTGCGTAATTCTGATTTATCTGTGGTACACAGGTCCTGTTCCCGCACAAAGAAGACTCCGTCTATTCGAGCATAAATAATCTAAAACCTATCTAATTCTGGCCATCTTGGTTTTAACCCAAAGGGCACATGTTCCTCTATCGATTCATGTCAGTTTCATATCCATATTGGCTGTCGTTAGGGAAATATCGTCATCGGAATGTACGAGTTGATGTGCAACTGCCTGCTATTTTTGCGTAATTCTGACTTATCTGTGGTACACAGGTCCTGTTCCCGCACAAAGAAGGCTCCGTGTATTCGAGTATAAATGGTCTAAAACCTATCCAATTCTTTCAATCTTGGTTTTATCTCAAAGGCCACGTGTTACTCTATCGATTCATGTCAGTTTTATATCCATATCTGCCTTGGTTAATGAAATATCTGCACATGAATGTTGCAGTGTTTTCAACCTTCTCCAATTTTTGCGTAATTCTGACTTATCTGTGGTACACATGTCCTGTTCCCACGCAAAGAAGACTCTGTTATTCGACCATAAATAATCTAAAACCTATCCAATATTTGCCATGTTGGCTTCATCTCAAAGGGCACATGTTCCTCTATCGCTTCATGTAAATTTCTTATCCATATTGGCTGTTGTTAGGGAAATATCGTCATAAGAATGTCCGATATACAACTGCCTGCTATTTTTGCGTAATTCTGACTTATCTGTGGTACACAGGTCCTGTTCCCGCACAAAGAAGGCTCCGTGTATTCGACTATAAATGGTCTAAAACGTATCCAATTCTTTCAATCTTGGTTTTATCTCAAAGGGCACGTGTTACTCTATCGATTCATGTAAGTTTTATATCCATATCTGCCTTGGTTAATAAAATATATGCACATGAATGTTGCAGTGTTTTCAACCTTCTCAAATTTTTGCGTAATTAAGACTTATCTGTGGTACACATATCCTGTTCCCACGCAAAGAAGACTCCGTGTATTCGAGCATAAATAATCTAAAACCTATCCAATTCTGGCCATCTTGGTTTTATCCCGAAGGGCACATGTTCCTCTATCGATTCAAGTCAGTTGCATATCCATATTGGCTGTCGTTAGGGAAATATCGTCATAAGAATGTCCGAGTTGATGTGCAACTGCCTGCTATTTTTGCGTAATTCTGACTTATCTGTGGTACACATGTCTTGTTCCCGCGCAAAGAAGGCTCCGTGTATTCGAGTATAAATGGTCTAAAACCTATCCAATTCTTTCAATCTTGATTTCATCTCAAAGGGCACGTGTTACTCTATCGATTCATGTAAGTTTTATATCCATATCTGCGTTGGTTAATGAAATATATTCACATGAATGTCGCAGTGTTTTCAACCTTCTCCAATTTTTGCGTAATTCTGACTTATCTGTGGTACACATGTCCTGTTCCCACGCAAAGAAGACTCCGTTATTCGACCATAAATAATCTAAATCCTATCCAATTCTTGCCATGTTGGCTTCATCTCAAAGGGCACATGTTCCTCTATCGATTCATGTAAGTTTCTTATCCATATTTGCTGTCGTTAGGGAAATATCGTCATAAGAATGTCTGAGTTGATGTGCAACTGCCTGCTATTTTTGCGTAATTCTGACTTATCTGTGGTACACAGGTCCTGTTCCTGCACAAAGAAGGCTCCGTGTATTCGACTATAAATGGTCTAAAACCTATCCAATTCTTTCAATCTTGGTTTTATCTCAAAGGGCACGTGTTACTCTATCGATTCATGTCAGTTTTATATCCATATCTGCCTTGGTTAATGAAATATCTGCACATGAATGTCGCAGTGTTTTCAACCTTCACCAATTTTTGCGTAATTCTGACTTATCTGTGGTACACATGTCCTGTTCCCACGCAAAGAAGACTCCGTTATTCGACCATAAATAATCTAAAACCTATCCAATTTTTGCCATGTTGGCTTCATCTCAAAAGGCACATGTTCCTCTATCGATTCATGTAAGTTTCTTATCCATATTTGCTGTCGTTAGGGAAATATCGTCATAAGAATGTCCGATATACAACTGCCTGCTATTTTTGCGTAATTCTGACTTATCTGTGGTACACATGTCTTGTTCCTGCACAAAGAAGGCTCCGTGTATTCGACTTTAAATGGTCTAAAACCTATCCAATTCTTTCAATCTTGGTTTTATCTCAAAGGGCACGTGTTACTCTATCGATTCATGTAAGTTTTATATCCATATCTGCCTTGGTTAATGAAATATCCGCACATGAATGTTGCAGTGTTTTCAACCTTCTCCAATTTTTGCGTAATTAAGACTTATCTGTGGTACACATATCCTGTTCCCGCACAAAGAAGACTCCGTCTATTCGAGCATAAATAATCTAAAACCTATCTAATTCTGGCCATCTTGGTTTTATCCCAAAGGGCACATGTTCCTCTATCGATTCATGTCAGTTTCATATCCATATTGGCTGTAGTTAGGGAAATATCGTCATCAGAATGTCCGAGTTGATGTGCAACTGCCTGCTATTTTTGCGTAATTCTGACTTATCTGTGGTACACAGGTCCTGTTCCTGCACAAAGAAGGCTCCGTGTATTCGAGTATAAATGGTCTAAAACCTATCCAATTCTTTCAATCTTGGTTTTATCTCAAAGGGCACGTGTTACTCTATCGATTCATGTAAGTTTTATATCCATATCTGCCTTGGTTAATGAAATATCTGCACATGAATGTTGCAGTGTTTTCAACCTTCACCAATTTTTGCGTAATTCTGACTTATCTGTGGTACACAGGTCCTGTTCCCACGCAAAGAAGACTCCGTTATTCGACCATAAATAATCTAACACCTATCCAATTTTTGCCATGTTGGCTTTATCTCAAAAGGCACATGTTCCTCTATCGATTCATGTAAGTTTCTTATCCATATTTGCTGTCGTTAGGGAAATATCGTCATAAGAATGTCCGATATACAACTGCCTGCTATTTTTGCGTAATTCTGACTTATCTGTGGTACACAGGTCCTGTTCCCGCACAAAGAAGGCTCCGTGTATTCGACTATAAATTGTCCAAAACGTATCCAATTCTTTCAATCTTGGTTTTATCTCAAAGGGCACGTGTTACTCTATCGATTCATGTAAGTTTTATATCCATATCTGCCTTGGTTAATGAAATATCTGCACATGAATGTTGCAGTGTTTTCAACCTTCTCAAATTTTTCCGTAATTAAGACTTATCTGCAGTACACATATCCTGTTCCCACGCAAAGAAGACTCCGTGTATTCGAGCATAAATAATCTAAAACCTATCCAATTCTGGCCATCTTGGTTTTATCCCGAAGGGCACAAGTTCCTCTATCGATTCAAGTCAGTTTTATCCCGAAGGGCACATGTTCTTCTATCGATTCAAGTACGTTTTATATCCATATCTGCCGTCGTTAGGGAAATATCGTCATCAGAATGTCCGAGTTGATGTGCAACTGCCTGCTATTTTTGCGTAATTCTGACTTATCTGTGGTACACAGGTCCTGTTCCCGCACAAAGAAGGCTCCGTCTATTCGAGCATAAATAATCTAAAACCTATCTAATTCTAGCCATCTTGGTTTTATCCCGAAGGGCACATGTTCCTCTATCGATTCATGTACGTTTTATATCCATATCTGCCGTCGTTAGGGAAATATCGTCATAAGAATGTCCGAGTTGATATGCAACTGCCTGCTATTTTTGCGTAATTCTGACTTATCGGTGGTACACAGGTCCTGTTCCCGCACAAAGAAGGCTCCGTGTATTCGACTATAAATGGCCTAAAACGTATCCAATTCTTTCAATCTTGGTTTTATCTCAAAGGGCACGTGTTACTCTATCGATTCATGTAAGTTTTATATCCATATCTGCCTTGGTTAATGAAATATCTGCACATGAATGTTGCAGTGTTTTCAACCTTCTCCAATTTTTGCGTAATTAAGACTTATCTGTGGTACACATATCCTGTTCCCACGCAAAGAAGACTCCGTGTATTCGAGCATAAATAATCTAAAACCTATCTAATTCTGGCCATCTTGGTTTTATCCCGAAGGGCACATGTTCCTCTATCGATTCATGTCAGTTGCATATCCATATTGGCTGTCGTTAGGGAAATATCGTCATCAGAATGTCCGAGTTGATGTGCAACTGCCTGCTATTTTTGCGTAATTCCCGATTTATCTGTGGTACACAGGTCCTGTTCCCGCACAAAGAAGACTCCGTCTATTCGAGCATAAATAATCTACAACCTATCTAATTCTGGCCATCTTGGTTTTATCCCGAAGGGCACATGTTCCTCTATCGATTCATGTAAGTTTCATATCCATAATGGCTGTCGTTAGGGAAATATCGTCATCAGAATGTCCGAGTTGATGTGCAACTGCCTGCTATTTTTGCGTAATTCTGACTTATCTGTGGTACACAGGTCCTGTTCCCGCACAAAGAAGGCTCCGTGTATTCGAGTATAAATGGTCTAAAAACCTATCCAATTTTTTCATTCTTGGTTTTATCTCAAAGGGCACGTGTTCCTCGATCGGTTCATGTAAGTTTTATATCCATATCTGCCTTGATTAATGAAATATATTCACATGAATGTCGCAGTGTTTTTAACCTTCTCCAATTTTTGCGTAATTCTGACTTATCTGTGGTACACATGTCCTGTTCCCACGCAAAGAATACTCCGTTATTCGACCATAAATAATCTAAAACCTATCCAATTTTTGCCATGTTGGCTTCATCTCAAAGGGCACATGTTCTTCTATCGATTCATGTAAGTTTCTTATCCATATTTGCTGTTGTTAGGGAAATATCGTCATAAGAATGTCCGATATACAACTGCCTGCTATTTTTGCGTAATTCTGACTTATCTGTGGTACACAGGTCCTGTTCCCGCACAAAGAAGGCTCCGTGTATTCGACTATAAATGGTCTAAAACGTATCCAATTCTTTCAATCTTGGTTTTATCTCAAAGGGCACGTGTTACTCTATCGATTCATGTAAGTTTTATATCCATATCTGCCTTGGTTAATGAAATATCTGCACATGAATGTTGCAGTGTTTTCAACCTTCTCAAATTTTTGCGTAATTAAGACTTATCTGTGGTACACATATCCTGTTCCCACGCAAAGAAGACTCCGTGTATTCGAGCATAAATAATCTAAAACCTATCTAATTCTGGCCATGTTGGCTTCATCTCAAAGGGCACATGTTCTTCTATCGATTCATGTAAGTTGCATATCCATATTGGCTGTCGTTAGGGAAATATCGTCATAAGAATGTCCGAGTTGATGTGCAACTGCCTGCTATTTTTGCGTAATTCTGACTTATCTGTGGTACACATGTCCTGTTCCCACGCAAAGAAGACTCCGTTATTCGACCATAAATAATCTAAAAACCTATCCAATTCTTGCCATGTTGGCTTCATCTCAAAGGGCACATGTTCTTCTATCGATTCATGTAAGTTTCTTATCCATATTTGCTGTCGTTAGGGAAATATCGTTATAAGAATGTCCGAGTTGATGTGCAACTGCCTGCTATGTTTGCGTAATTCTGACTTATCTGTGGTACACAGGTCCTGTTCCTGAACAAAGAAGGCTCCGTGTATTCGACTTTAAATGGTCTAAATCCTATGCAATTCTTTCAATCTTGGTTTTATTTCAAAGGGCACGTGTTACTCTATCGATTCATGTAAGTTTTATATCCATATCTGCCTTGGTTAATGAAATATCTGCACATGAATGTTGCAGTGTTTTCAACCTTCTCAAATTTTTGCGTAATTAAGACTTATCTGTGGTACACATATCCTGTTCCCACGCAAAGAAGACTCCGTGTATTCGAGCATAAATAATCTAAAACCTATCTAATTCTGGCCATGTTGGCTTCATCTCAAAGGGCACATGTTCTTCTATCGATTCATGTAAGTTTCTTATCCATATTTGCTGTCGTTAGGGAAATATCGTCATAAGAATGTCCGATATACAACTGCCTGCTATTTTTGCGTAATTCTGACTTATCTGTGGTACACAGGTCCTGTTCCCGCACAAAGAAGGCTATGTGTATTCGACTATAAATGGTCTAAAACGTATCCAATTCTTTCAATCTTGGTTTTATCTCAAAGGGCACGTGTTACTCTATCGATTCATGTAAATTTTATATCCATATCTGCCTTGGTTAATGAAATATCTGCACATGAATGTTGCAGTGTTTTCAACCTTCTCAAATTTTTGCGTAATTAAGACTTATCTGTGGTACACATATCCTGTTCCCACGCAAAGAAGACTCCGTGTATTCGAGCATAAATAATCTAAAACCTATCCAATTCTGGCCATCTTGGTTTTATCCCGAAGGGCACATGTTCCTCTATCGATTCAAGTCAGTTGCATATCCATATTGGCTGTCGTTAGGGAAATATCGTCATAAGAATGTCCGAGTTGATGTGCAACTGCCTGCTATTTTTGCGTAATTCTGACTTATCTGTGGTACACATGTCTTGTTCCCACGCAAAGAAGACTCCGTTATTCGACCATAAATAATCTAAAACCTATCCAATTGTTGCCATGTTGGCTTCTTCTCAATGGGCACATGTTCTTCTATCGATTCATGTAAGTTTCTTATCCATATTTGCTGTCGTTAGGGAAATATAGTTATAAGAATGTCCGAGTTGATGTGCAACTGCCTGCTATGTTTGCGTAATTCTGACTTATCTGTGGTAAACAGGTCCTGTTCCTGAACAAAGAAGGCTCCGTGTATTCGACTTTAAATGGTCTAAAACCTATCCAATTCTTTCAATCTTGGTTTTATCTCAAAGGGCACGTGTTACTCTATCGATTCATGTCAGTTTTATATCCATATCTGCCTTGGTTAATGAAATATCTGCACATGAATGTTGCAGTGTTTTCAACCTTCTCCAATTTTTGCGTAATTAAGACTTATCTGTGGTACACATGTCCTGTTCCCACGCAAAGAAGACTCTGTTATTCGACCATAAATAATCTAAAACCTATCCAATTCTGGCCATCTTGGTTTTATCCCGAAGGGCACATGTTCCTCTATCGATTCAAGTCAGTTGCATATCCATATTGGCTGTCGTTAGGAAAATATCGTCATAAGAATGTCCGAGTTGATGTGCAACTGCCTGCTATTTTTGCGTAATTCTGACTTATCTGTGGTACACAGGTCCTGTTCCCGCACAAAGAAGGCTCCGTGTATTCGAGTATAAATGGTCTAAAAACCTATCCAATTTTTTCATTCTTGGTTTTATCTCAAAGGGCACGTGTTCCTCGATCGGTTCATGTAAGTTTTATATCCATATCTGCCTTGATTAATGAAATATATTCACATGAATGTCGCAGTGTTTTTAACCTTCTCCAATTATTGCGTAATTCTGACTTATCTGTGGTACACATGTCCTGTTCCCACGCAAAGAATACTCCGTTATTCGACCATAAATAATCTAAAACCTATCCAATTTTTGCCATGTTGGCTTCATCTCAAAGGGCACATGTTCTTCTATCGATTCATGTAAGTGTCTTATCCATATTTGCTGTTGTTAGGGAAATATCGTCATAAGAATGTCCGATATACAACTGCCTGCTATTTTTGCGTAATTCTGACTTATCTGTGGTACACAGGTCCTGTTCCCGCACAAAGAAGGCTCCGTGTATTCGACTATAAATGGTCTAAAACGTATCCAATTCTTTCAATCTTGGTTTTATCTCAAAGGGCACGTGTTACTCTATCGATTCATGTAAGTTTTATATCCATATCTGCCTTGGTTAATGAAATATCTGCACATGAATGTTGCAGTGTTTTCAACCTTCTCAAATTTTTGCGTAATTAAGACTTATCTGTGGTACACATATCCTGTTCCCACGCAAAGAAGACTCCGTGTATTCGAGCATAAATAATCTAAAACCTATCTAATTCTGGCCATGTTGGCTTCATCTCAAAGGGCACATGTTCTTCTATCGATTCATGTAAGTTGCATATCCATATTGGCTGTCGTTAGGGAAATATCGTCATAAGAATGTCCGAGTTGATGTGCAACTGCCTGCTATTTTTGCGTAATTCTGACTTATCTGTGGTACACATGTCCTGTTCCCACGCAAAGAAGACTCCGTTATTCGACCATAAATAATCTAAAACCTATCCAATTCTTGCCATGTTGGCTTCATCTCAAAGGGCACATGTTCTTCTATCGATTCATGTAAGTTTCTTATCCATATTTGCTGTCGTTAGGGAAATATCGTTATAAGAATGTCCGAGTTGATGTGCAACTGCCTGCTATGTTTGCGTAATTCTGACTTATCTGTGGTACACAGGTCCTGTTCCTGAACAAAGAAGGCTCCGTGTATTCGACTTTAAATGGTCTAAATCCTATGCAATTCTTTCAATCTTGGTTTTATTTCAAAGGGCACGTGTTACTCTATCGATTCATGTAAGTTTTATATCCATATCTGCCTTGGTTAATGAAATATCTGCACATGAATGTTGCAGTGTTTTCAACCTTCTCAAATTTTTGCGTAATTAAGACTTATCTGTGGTACACATATCCTGTTCCCACGCAAAGAAGACTCCGTGTATTCGAGCATAAATAATCTAAAACCTATCTAATTCTGGCCATGTTGGCTTCATCTCAAAGGGCACATGTTCTTCTATCGATTCATGTAAGTTTCTTATCCATATTTGCTGTCGTTAGGGAAATATCGTCATAAGAATGTCCGATATACAACTGCCTGCTATTTTTGCGTAATTCTGACTTATCTGTGGTAAACAGGTCCTGTTCCCGCACAAAGAAGGCTCCGTGTATTCGACTATAAATGGTCTAAAACGTATCCAATTCTTTCAATCTTGGTTTTATCTCAAAGGGCACGTGTTACTCTATCGATTCATGTAAATTTTATATCCATATCTGCCTTGGTTAATGAAATATCTGCACATGAATGTTGCAGTGTTTTCAACCTTCTCAAATTTTTGCGTAATTAAGACTTATCTGTGGTACACATATCCTGTTCCCACGCAAAGAAGACTCCGTGTATTCGAGCATAAATAATCTAAAACCTATCCAATTCTGGCCATCTTGGTTTTATCCCGAAGGGCACATGTTCCTCTATCGATTCAAGTCAGTTGCATATCCATATTGGCTGTCGTTAGGGAAATATCGTCATAAGAATGTCCGAGTTGATGTGCAACTGCCTGCTATTTTTGCGTAATTCTGACTTATCTGTGGTACACATGTCTTGTTCCCACGCAAAGAAGACTCCGTTATTCGACCATAAATAATCTAAAACCTATCCAATTGTTGCCATGTTGGCTTCTTCTCAATGGGCACATGTTCTTCTATCGATTCATGTAAGTTTCTTATCCATATTTGCTGTCGTTAGGGAAATATAGTTATAAGAATGTCCGAGTTGATGTGCAACTGCCTGCTATGTTTGCGTAATTCTGACTTATCTGTGGTAAACAGGTCCTGTTCCTGAACAAAGAAGGCTCCGTGTATTCGACTTTAAATGGTCTAAAACCTATCCAATTCTTTCAATCTTGGTTTTATCTCAAAGGGCACGTGTTACTCTATCGATTCATGTCAGTTTTATATCCATATCTGCCTTGGTTAATGAAATATCTGCACATGAATGTTGCAGTGTTTTCAACCTTCTCCAATTTTTGCGTAATTAAGACTTATCTGTGGTACACATGTCCTGTTCCCACGCAAAGAAGACTCTGTTATTCGACCATAAATAATCTAAAACCTATCCAATTCTGGCCATCTTGGTTTTATCCCGAAGGGCACATGTTCCTCTATCGATTCAAGTCAGTTGCATATCCATATTGGCTGTCGTTAGGAAAATATCGTCATAAGAATGTCCGAGTTGATGTGCAACTGCCTGCTATTTTTGCGTAATTCTGACTTATCTGTGGTACACAGGTCCTGTTCCCGCACAAAGAAGGCTCCGTGTATTCGAGTATAAATGGTCTAAAAACCTATCCAATTTTTTCATTCTTGGTTTTATCTCAAAGGGCACGTGTTCCTCGATCGGTTCATGTAAGTTTTATATCCATATCTGCCTTGATTAATGAAATATATTCACATGAATGTCGCAGTGTTTTTAACCTTCTCCAATTATTGCGTAATTCTGACTTATCTGTGGTACACATGTCCTGTTCCCACGCAAAGAATACTCCGTTATTCGACCATAAATAATCTAAAACCTATCCAATTTTTGCCATGTTGGCTTCATCTCAAAGGGCACATGTTCTTCTATCGATTCATGTAAGTGTCTTATCCATATTTGCTGTTGTTAGGGAAATATCGTCATAAGAATGTCCGATATACAACTGCCTGCTATTTTTGCGTAATTCTGACTTATCTGTGGTACACAGGTCCTGTTCCCGCACAAAGAAGGCTCCGTGTATTCGACTATAAATGGTCTAAAACGTATCCAATTCTTTCAATCTTGGTTTTATCTCAAAGGGCACGTGTTACTCTATCGATTCATGTAAGTTTTATATCCATATCTGCCTTGGTTAATGAAATATCTGCACATGAATGTTGCAGTGTTTTCAACCTTCTCAAATTTTTGCGTAATTAAGACTTATCTGTGGTACACATATCCTGTTCCCACGCAAAGAAGACTCCGTGTATTCGAGCATAAATAATCTAAAACCTATCTAATTCTGGCCATGTTGGCTTCATCTCAAAGGGCACATGTTCTTCTATCGATTCATGTAAGTTGCATATCCATATTGGCTGTCGTTAGGGAAATATCGTCATAAGAATGTCCGAGTTGATGTGCAACTGCCTGCTATTTTTGCGTAATTCTGACTTATCTGTGGTACACATGTCCTGTTCCCACGCAAAGAAGACTCCGTTATTCGACCATAAATAATCTAAAACCTATCCAATTCTTGCCATGTTGGCTTCATCTCAAAGGGCACATGTTCTTCTATCGATTCATGTAAGTTTCTTATCCATATTTGCTGTCGTTAGGGAAATATCGTTATAAGAATGTCCGAGTTGATGTGCAACTGCCTGCTATGTTTGCGTAATTCTGACTTATCTGTGGTACACAGGTCCTGTTCCTGAACAAAGAAGGCTCCGTGTATTCGACTTTAAATGGTCTAAATCCTATGCAATTCTTTCAATCTTGGTTTTATTTCAAAGGGCACGTGTTACTCTATCGATTCATGTAAGTTTTATATCCATATCTGCCTTGGTTAATGAAATATCTGCACATGAATGTTGCAGTGTTTTCAACCTTCTCAAATTTTTGCGTAATTAAGACTTATCTGTGGTACACATATCCTGTTCCCACGCAAAGAAGACTCCGTGTATTCGAGCATAAATAATCTAAAACCTATCTAATTCTGGCCATGTTGGCTTCATCTCAAAGGGCACATGTTCTTCTATCGATTCATGTAAGTTTCTTATCCATATTTGCTGTCGTTAGGGAAATATCGTCATAAGAATGTCCGATATACAACTGCCTGCTATTTTTGCGTAATTCTGACTTATCTGTGGTAAACAGGTCCTGTTCCCGCACAAAGAAGGCTCCGTGTATTCGACTATAAATGGTCTAAAACGTATCCAATTCTTTCAATCTTGGTTTTATCTCAAAGGGCACGTGTTACTCTATCGATTCATGTAAGTTTTATATCCATATCTGCCTTGGTTAATGAAATATCTGCACATGAATGTTGCAGTGTTTTCAACCTTCTCAAATTTTTGCGTAATTAAGACTTATTTGTGGTACACATATCCTGTTCCCACGCAAAGAAGACTCCGTGTATTCGAGCATAAATAATCTAAAACCTATCCAATTCTGGCCATCTTGGTTTTATCCCGAAGGGCACATGTTCCTCTATCGATTCAAGTCAGTTGCATATCCATATTGGCTGTCATTAGGGAAATATCGTCATAAGAATGTCCGAGTTGATGTGCAACTGCCTGCTATTTTTGCGTAATTCTGACTTATCTGTGGTACACATGTCTTGTTCCCACGCAAAGAAGACTCCGTTATTCGACCATTAATAATCTAAAACCTACCCAATTGTTGCCATGTTGGCTTCATCTCAATGGGCACATGTTCTTCTATCGATTCATGTAAGTTTCTTATCCATATTTGCTGTCGTTAGGGAAATATAGTTATAAGAATGTCCGAGTTGATGTGCAACTGCCTGCTATGTTTGCGTAATTCTGACTTATCTGTGGTAAACGGGTCCTGTTCCTGAACAAAGAAGGCTCCGTGTATTCGACTTTAAATGGTCTAAAACCTATCCAATTCTTTCAATCTTGGTTTTATCTCAAAGGGCACGTGTTACTCTATCGATTCATGTAAGTTTTATATCCATATCTGCCTTGGTTAATGAAATATCTGCACATGAATGTTGCAGTGTTTTCAACCTTCTCCAATTTTTGCGTAATTAAGACTTATCTGTGGTACACATGTCCTGTTCCCACGCAAAGAAGACTCTGTTATTCGACCATAAATAATCTAAAACCTATCCAATTCTGGCCATCTTGGTTTTATCCCGAAGGGCACATGTTCCTCTATCGATTCAAGTCAGTTGCATATCCATATTGGCTGTCGTTAGGAAAATATCGTCATAAGAATGTCCGAGTTGATGTGCAACTGCCTGCTATTTTTGCGTAATTCTGACTTATCTGTGGTACACAGGTCCTGTTCCTGAACAAAGAAGGCTCCGTGTATTCGACTTTAAATGGTCTAAATCCTATGCAATTCTTTCAATCTTGGTTTTATTTCAAAGGGCACGTGTTACTCTATCGATTCATGTAAGTTTTATATCCATATCTGCCTTGGTTAATGAAATATCTGCACATGAATGTTGCAGTGTTTTCAACCTTCTCCAATTTTTGCGTAATTAAGACTTATCTGTGGTACACATATCCTGTTCCCACGCAAAGAAGACTCCGTGTATTCGAGCATAAATAATCTAAAACCTATCTAATTCTGGCCATGTTGGCTTCATCTCAAAGGGCACATGTTCTTCTATCGATTCATGTAAGTTTCTTATCCATATTTGCTGTCGTTAGGGAAATATCGTCATAAGAATGTCCGATATACAACTGCCTGCTATTTTTGCGTAATTCTGACTTATCTGTGGTACACAGGTCCTGTTCCCGCACAAAGAAGGCTCCGTGTATTCGACTATAAATGGTCTAAAACGTATCCAATTCTTTCAATCTTGGTTTTATCTCAAAGGGCACGTGTTACTCTATCGATTCATGTAAGTTTTATATCCATATCTGCCTTGGTTAATGAAATATCTGCACATGAATGTTGCAGTGTTTTCAACCTTCTCAAATTTTTGCGTAATTAAGACTTATCTGTGGTACACATATCCTGTTCCCACGCAAAGAAGACTCCGTGTATTCGAGCATAAATAATCTAAAACCTATCCAATTCTGGCCATCTTGGTTTTATCCCGAAGGGCACATGTTCCTCTATCGATTCAAGTCAGTTGCATATCCATATTGGCTGTCGTTGGGGAAATATCGTCATAAGAATGTCCGAGTTGATGTGCAACTGCCTGCTATTTTTGCGTAATTCTGACTTATCTGTGGTACACATGTCTTGTTCCCACGCAAAGAAGACTCCGTTATTCGACCATAAATAATCTAAAACCTATCCAATTGTTGCCATGTTGGCTTCATCTCAATGGGCACATGTTCCTCTATCGATTCAAGTCAGTTGCATATCCATATTGGCTGTCGTTAGGAAAATATCGTCATAAGAATGTCCGAGTTGATGTGCAACTGCCTGCTATTTTTGCGTAATTCTGACTTATCTGTGGTACACATGTCTTGTTCCCGCGCAAAGAAGGCTCCGTGTATTCGAGTATAAATGGTCTAAAACCTATCCAATTCTTTCAATCTTGGTTTTATCTCAAAGGGCACGTGTTACTCTATCGATTCATGTAAGTTTTATATCCATATCTGCCTTGGTTAATGAAATATATTCACATGAATGTCGCAGTGTTTTCAACCTTCTCCAATTTTTGCGTAATTAAGACTTATCTGTGGTACACATGTCCTGTTCCCACGCAAAGAAGACTCCGTCTATTCGAGCATAAATAATCTAAAACCTATCTAATTCTAGCCATCTTGGTTTTATCCCGAAGGGCACATGTTCCTCTATCGATTCATGTACGTTTTATATCCATATCTGCCGTCGTTAGGGAAATATCGTCATAAGAATGTCCGAGTTGATGTGCAACTGCCTGCTATTTTTGCGTAATTCTGACTTATCGGTGGTACACAGGTCCTGTTCCCGCACAAAGAAGGCTCCGTGTATTCGACTATAAATGGTCTAAAACGTATCCAATTCTTTCAATCGTGGTTTTCTCTCAAAGGGCACGTGTTACTCTATCGATTCATGTAAGTTTTATATCCATATCTGCCTTGGTTAATGAAATATCTGCACATGAATGTTGCAGTGTTTTCAACCTTCTCCAATTTTTGCGTAATTCTGACTTATCTGTGGTACACATATCCTGTTCCCACGCAAAGAAGACTCCGTGTATTCGAGCATAAATAATCTAAAACCTATCTAATTCTGGCCATCTTGGTTTTATCCCAAAGGGCACATGTTCCTCTATCGATTCATGTCAGTTTCATATCCATATTGGCTGTCGTTAGGAAAATATCGTCATCAGAATGTCCGAGTTGATGTGCAACTGCCTGCTATTTTTGCGTAATTCTGACTTATCTGTGGTACACATGTCTTGTTCCCACGCAAAGAAAACTCCGTTATTCGACCATAAATAATCTAAAACCTATCCAATTCTTGCCATGTTGGCTTCACCTCAAAGGGCACATGTTCTTCTATCGATTCATGTAAGTTTCTTATCCATATTTGCTGTCGTTAGGGAAATATAGTTATAAGAATGTCCGAGTTGATGTGCAACTGCCTGCTATGTTTGCGTAATTCTGACTTATCTGTGGTAAACAGGTCCTGTTCCTGAACAAAGAAGGCTCCGTGTATTCGACTTTAAATGGTCTAAAACCTATCCAATTCTTTCAATCTTGGTTTTATCTCAAAGGGCACGTGTTACTCTATCGATTCATGTAAGTTTTATATCCATATCTGCCTTGGTTAATGAAATCTCTGCACATGAATGTTGCAGTGTTTTCAACCTTCTCCAATTTTTGCGTAATTAAGACTTATCTGTGGTACACATGTCCTGTTCCCACGCAAAGAAGACTCTGTTATTCGACCATAAATAATCTAAAACCTATCCAATTCTGGCCATCTTGGTTTTTTCCCGAAGGGCACATGTTCCTATATCGATTCAAGTCAGTTGCATATCCATATTGGCTGTCGTTAGGGAAATATCGTCATAAGAATGTCCGAGTTAATGTGCAACTGCCTGCTATTTTTGCGTAATTCTGACTTATCTGTGGTACACATATCCTGTTCCCACGCAAAGAAGACTCCGTGTATTCGAGCATAAATAATCTAAAACCTATCCAATTCTGGCCATCTTGGTTTTATCCCGAAGGGCACATGTTCCTCTATCGATTCAAGTCAGTTGCATATCCATATTGGCTGTCGTTAGGAAAATATCGTCATAAGAATGTCCGAGTTGATGTGCAACTGCCTGCTATTTTGCGTAATTCTGACTTATCTGTGGTACACATGTCTTGTTCCCGCGCAAAGAACACTCCGTGTATTCGAGTATAAATGGTCTAAAACCTATCCAATTCTTTCAATCTTGGTTTTATCTCAAAGGGCACGTGTTGATCTATCGATTCATGTAAGTTTTATATCCATATCTGCCTTGGTTATTGAAGTATATTCACATGAATGTCGCAGTGTTTTCAACCTTCTCCAATTTTTGCGTAATTAAGACTTATCTGTGGTACACATGTCCTGTTCCCACGCAAAGAAGACTCCGTCTATTCGAGCATAAATAATCTAAAACCTATCTAATTCTAGCCATCTTGGTTTTATCCCAAAGGGCACATGTTCCTCTATCGATTCATGTACGTTTTATATCCATATCTGCCGTCGTTAGGGAAATATCGTCATAAGAATGTCCGAGTTGATGTGCAACTGCCTGCTATTTTTGCGTAATTCTGACTTATCGGTGGTACACAGGTCCTGTTCCCGCACAAAGAAGGCTCCGTGTATTCGACTATAAATGGTCTAAAACGTATCCAATTCTTTCAATCGTGGTTTTCTCTCAAAGGGCACGTGTTACTCTATCGATTCATGTAAGTTTTATATCCATATCTGCCTTGGTTAATGAAATATCTGCACATGAATGTTGCAGTGTTTTCAACCTTCTCCAATTTTTGCGTAATTCTGACTTATCTGTGGTACACATATCCTGTTCCCACGCAAAGAAGACTCCGTGTATTCGAGCATAAATAATCTAAAACCTATCTAATTCTGGCCATCTTGGTTTTATCCCAAAGGGCACATGTTCCTCTATCGATTCATGTCAGTTTCATATCCATATTGGCTGTCGTTAGGGAAATATCGTCATCAGAATGTCCGAGTTGATGTGCAACTGCCTGCTATTTTTGCGTAATTCTGACTTATCTGTGGTACACAGGTCCTGTTCCCGCACAAAGAAGACTCCGTGTATTCGAGTATAAATGGTCTAAAACGTATCCAATTCTTTCAATCTTGGTTTTATCTCAAAGGGCACGTGTTACTCTATCGGTTCATGTAAGTTTTATATCCATATTGGCTGTCGTTAGGGAAATATCGTCATCAGAATGTCCGAGTTGATGTGCAACTGCCTGCTATTTTTGCGTAACTCTGACTTATCTGTGGTACATAGGTCCTGTTCCCGCACAAAGAAGACTCCGTGTATTCGAGTATAAATGGTCTAAAACGTATCCAATTCTTTCAATCTTGGTTTTATCTCAAAGGGCACGTGTTCCTCTATCGGTTCATGTAAGTTTTATATCCATATCTGCCTTGGTTAATGAAATATATTCACATGAATGTCGCAGTGTTTTCAACCTTCTCCAATTTTTGCGTAATTCTGACTTATCTGTGGTACACATGTCCTGTTCCCACGCAAAGAAGACTCCGTTATTCGACCATAAATAATCTAAAACCTATCCAATTTTTGCCATGTTGGCTTCATCTCAAAGGGCACATGTTGTTCTATCGATTCTTGTCAGTTTCTTATCCATATTTGCTGTCGTTAGGGAAATATCGTCATAAGAATGTCCGAATTGATGTGCAACTGCCTGCTATTTTTTTCGTAATTCTGACTAATCTGTGGTACAGAGGTCCTGTCCCTGCACAAAGAAGGCTCCGTGTATTCGACTATAAATGGTCTAAAACGTATCCAATTCTTTCAATCTTGGTTTTATCTCAAAGGGCACGTGTTACTCTATCGATTCATGTAAGTTTTATATCCATATCTGCCTTGGTTAATGAAATATCTGCACATGAATGTTGCAGTGTTTTCAACCTTCTCAAATTTTTCCGTAATTAAGACTTATCTGTGGTACACATATCCTGTTCCCACGCAAAGAAGACTCCGTGTATTCGAGCATAAATATCCTAAAACCTATCTAATTCTGGCCATCTTGGTTTTATCCCGAAGGGCACATGTTCCTCTATCGATTCATGTCAGTTGCATATCCATATTGGCTGTCGTTAGGGAAATATCGTCATCAGAATGTCCGAGTTGATGTGCAACTGCCTGCTATTTTTGCGTAATTCTGACTTATCTGTGGTACACATGTCCTGTTCCCACACAAAGAAGACTCCGTTATTCGACCATAAATAATCTAAAACCTATCCAATTCTTGCCATGTTGGCTTCATTTCAAAGGGCACATGTTCTTCTATCGATTCATGTAAGTTTCTTATCCATATTTGCTGTCGTTAGGGAAATATTGTTATAAGAATGTCCGAGTTGATGTGCAACTGCATGCTATGTTTGCGTAATTCTGACTTATCTGTGGTACACGGGTCCTGTTCCTGAACAAAGAAGGCTCCGTGTATTCGACTTTAAATGGTCTAAAACCTATCCAATTCTTTCAAACTGGGTTTTATCTCAAAGGGCACATGTTACTCTATCGATTCATGTAAGTTTTATATCCATATCTGCCTTGGTTAGGGAAATATCTGCACATGAATGTTGCAGTGTTTTCAACCTTCTCCAATTTTTGCGTAATTAAGACTTATCTGTGGTACACATGTCCTGTTCCCACGCAAAGAAGACTCTGTTATTTGACCATAAATAATCTAAAACCTATCCAATTCTGGCCATCTTGGTTTTATCCCGAAGGGCACATGTTCCTATATCGATTCAAGTCAGTTGCATATCCATATTGGCTGTCGTTAGGGAAATATCGTCATAAGAATGTCCGAGTTAATGTGCAACTGCCTGCTATTTTTGCGTAATTCTGATTTATCTGTGGTACACATATCCTGTTCCCACGCAAAGAAGACTCCGTGTATTCGAGCATAAATAATCTAAAACCTATCCAACTCTTGCCATGTTGGTTTTATCCCGAAGGGCACATGTTCTTCTATCGATTCATGTAAGTTTCTTATCCATATTTGCTGTCGTTAGGGAAATATTGTTATAAGAATGTCCGAGTTGATGTGCAACTGCCTGCTATGTTTGCGTAATTCTGACTTATCTGTGGTACACATGTCTTGTTCCCGCGCAAAGAAGGCTCCGTGTATTCGAGTATAAATGGTCTAAAACCTATCCAATTCTTTCAATCTTGGTTTTATCTCAAAGGGCACGTATTACTCTATCGGTTCATGTAAGTTTTATATCCATATCTGCCTTGGTTAATGAAATATCTGCACATGAATGTTGCAGTGTTTTCAACCTTCTCAAATTTTTGCGTAATTAAGACTTATCTGTGGTACACATATCCTGTTCCCACGCAAAGAAGACTCCGTGTATTCGAGCATAAATAATCTAAAACCTATGTAATTCTGGCCATCTTGATTTTATCCCGAAGGGCACATGTTCCTCTATCGATTCATGTCAGTTGCATATCCATATTGGCTGTCGTTAGGGAAATATCGTCATCAGAATGTCCGAGTTGATGTGCAACTGCCTGCTATTTTTGCATAATTCTGATTTATCTGTGGTACACAGGTCCTGTTCCCGCACAAAGAAGACTCCGTGTATTCGAGCATAAATAATCTAAAACCTATCTAATTCTGGCCATCTTGGTTTTATCCCAAAGGGCACATGTTCCTCTATTGATTCATGTCAGTTTCATATCCATATTGGCTGTGGTTAAGGAAATATCGTCATCAGAATTTCCGAGTTGATGTGCAACTGCCTGCTATTTTTGCGTAATTCTGACTTATCTGTGGTACACATGTCTTGTTCCCGCGCAAAGAAGGCTCCGTGTATTCGAGTATAAATTGTCTAAAACCTATCCAATTCTTTCAATCTTCGTTTTATCTCAAAGGGCACGTGTTACTCTATCGGTTCTTGTAAGTTTTATATCCATATCTGCCTTGGTTATTGAAATATCTGCACATGAATGTTGCAGTGTTTTCAACCTTCTCAAATTTTTGCGTAATTAAGACTTATCTGTGGTACACATATCCTGTTCCCACGCAAAGAAAACTCCGTCTATTCGAGCATAAATAATCTAAAACCTATCTAATTCTGGCCATCTTGGTTTTATCCCGAAGGGCACATATTCCTCTATCGATTCATGTCAGTTTCATATCCATAGTGGCTGTCGTTAGGGAAATATCGTCATAAGAATGTCCGAGTTGATGTGCAACTGCCTGCTATTTTTGCGTAATTCTGACTTATCTGTGGTACACAGGTCATGTTCCTGCACAAAGAAGGCTCCGTGTATTCGACTATAAATGGTCTAAAACGTATTCAATTCTTTCAATCTTGGTTTTATCTCAAAGGGCACGTGTTACTCTATCGATTCATGTAAGTTTTATATCCATATCTGCCTTGGTTAATGAAATATATTCACATGAATGTCGCAGTGTTTTCAACCTTCTCCAATTTTTGCGTAATTAAGACTTATCTGTGGTACACATGTCCTGTTCCCACGCAAAGAAGACTCCGTCTATTCGAGCATAAATAATCTAAAACCTATCTAATTCTAGCCATCTTGGTTTTATCCCGAAGGGCACATGTTCCTCTATCGATTCATGTACGTTTTATATCCATATCTGCCGTCGTTAGGGAAATATCGTCATAAGAATGTCCGAGTTGATGTGAAACTGCCTGCTATTTTTGCGTAATTCTGACTTATCGGTGGTACACAGGTCCTGTTCCCGCACAAAGAAGGCTCCGTGTATTCGACTATAAATGGTCTAAAACGTATCCAATTCTTTCAATCGTGGTTTTCTCTCAAAGGGCACGTGTTACTCTATCGATTCATGTAAGTTTTATATCCATATCTGCCTTGGTTAATGAAATATCTGCACATGAATGTTGCAGTGTTTTCAACCTTCTCAAATTTTTGCGTAATTAAGACTTATCTGTGGTACACATATCCTGTTCCCACGCAAAGAAGACTCCGCGTATTCGAGCATAAATAATCTAAAACCTATCTAATTCTGGCCATCTTGGTTTTATCCCAAAGGGCACATGTTCCTCTATCGATTCATGTCAGTTTCATATCCATATTGGCTGTCGTTAGGGAAATATCGTCATCAGAATGTCCGAGTTGATGTGCAACTGCCTGCTATTTTTGCGTAATTAAGACTTATCTGTGGTACACAGGTCCTGTTCCCGTACAAATAAGACTCCGTGTATTCGAGCATAAATAATCTAAAACCTATCTAATTTTGGCCATCTTGGTTTTATCCCAAAGGGCACATGTTCCTCTATCGATTCATGTCAGTTTCATATCCATATTGGCTGTCGTTAGGGAAATATCGTCATCAGAATGTCCGAGTTGATGTGCAACTGCCTGCTATTTTTGCGTAATTCTGACTTATCTGTGGTACACATATCCTGTTCCTGCACAAAGAAGGCTCCGTGTATTCGAGTATAAATGGTCTAAAACCTATCCAATTCTTTCAATCTTGGTTTTATCTCAAAGGGCACGTGTTACTCTATCGGTTCATGTAAGTTTTATATCCATATCTGCCTTGGTTAATGAAATATCTGCACATGAATGTTGCAGTGTTTTCAACCTTCTCCAATTTTTGCGTAATTAAGACTTATCTGTGGTACACATATCCTGTTCCCACGCAAAGAAAACTCCGTCTATTTAAGCATAAATAATCTAAAGCCTATCTAATTCTGGCCATCTTGGTTTTATCCCGAAGGGCACATGTTCCTCTATCGATTCATGTCAGTTTCATATCCATATTGGTTGTCGTTAAGGAAATATCGTCATCAGAATGTCCGAGTTGATGTGCAACTGCCTGCTATTTTTGCGTAATTCTGACTTATCTGTGGTACACAGGTCCTGTTCCTGCACAAAGAAGGCTCCGTGTATTCGAGTATAAATGGTCTAAAACCTATCCAATTCTTTCAATCTTGGTTTTATCTCAAAGGGCACGTGTTACTCTATCGATTCATGTACGTTTTATATCCATATCTGCCTTGGTTAATGAAATATATTCACATGAATGTCGCAGTGTTTTCAACCTTCTAAAATTTTTGCGTAATTAAGACTTATCTGTGGTACACATATCCTGTTCCCACGCAAAGAAGACTCCGCGTATTCGAGCATAAATAATCTAAAACCTATCTAATTCTGGCCATCTTGGTTTTATCCCAAAGGGCACATGTTCCTCTATCGATTCATGTCAGTTTCATATCCATATTGGCTGTCGTTAGGGAAATATCGTCATCAGAATGTCCGAGTTGATGTGCAACTGCCTGCTATTTTTGCGTAATTAAGACTTATCTGTGGTACACAGGTCCTGTTCCCGTACAAAGAAGACTCCGTGTATTCGAGCATAAATAATCTAAAACCTATCTAATTCTGGCCATCTTGGTTTTATCCCAAAGGGCACATGTTCCTCTATCGATTCATGTACGTTTTATATCCATATCTGCCTTGGTTAATGAAATATATTCACATGAATGTCGCAGTGTTTTCAACCTTCTCCAGTTTTTGCGTAATTCTGACTCATCCGTGGTACACATGTCCTGTTCCCACGCAAAGAAGACTCCGTTATTCGAGCATAAATAATCTAAAACCTATCCAATTCTGGCCATCTTGGTTTTATCCCGAGGGGCACATGTTCCTCTATCGATTCATGTCAGTTTCTTATCCATATTTGCTGTCGTTAGGGAAATATCGTCATCAGAAGGTCCGAGTTGATGTGCAACTGCCTGCTATTTTTGCGTAATTCTGACTTATCTGTGGTACACAGGTCCTGTTCCTGCACAAAGAAGGCTCCGTGTATTCGACTATAAATGGTCTAAAACGTATCCAATTCTTTCAATCTTGGTTTTATCTCAAAGGGCACGTGTTACTCTATCGATTCATGTAAGTTTCATATTCATATCTGCCTTGGTTAATGAAATATCTGCTCATGAATGTTGCAGTGTTTTCAACCTTCTCAAATTTTTGCGTAATTAAGACTTATCTGTGGTACACATATCCTGTTCCCACGCAAAGAAGACTCCGTGTATTCGAGCATAAATAATCTAAAACCTATCTAATTCTGGCCATCTTGGTTTCATCCCGAAGGGCACATGTTCCTCTATCGATTCATGTCAGTTGCATATCCATATTGGCTGTCGTTGGGGAAATATCGTCATCAGAATGTCCGAGTTGATGTGCAACTGCCTGCTATTTTTGCGTAATTCTGATTTATCTGTGGTACACAGGTCCTGTTCCCGCACAAAGAAGACTCCGTCTATTCGAGCATAAATAATCTAAAACCTATCTAATTCTGGCCATCTTGGTTTTATCCCGAAGGGCACATGTTCCTCTATCGATTCATGTCAGTTTCATATCCATATTGGCTGTGGTTAAGGAAATATCGTCATCAGAATTTCCGAGTTGATGTGCAACTGCCTGCTATTTTTGCGTAATTCTGACTTATCTGTGGTACACATGTCTTGTTCCGCGCAAAGAAGGCTCCGTGTATTCGAGTATAAATGGTCTAAAACCTATCCAATTCTTTCAATCTTGGTTTTATCTCAAAGGGCACGTGTTACTCTATCGGTTCATGTAAGTTTTATATCCATATCTTCCTTGGTTAATGAAATATCTGCTCATGAATGTTGCAGTGTTTTCAACCTTCTCAATTTTTTGCGTAATTAAGACTTATCTGTGGTACACATATCCTGTTCCCACGCAAAGAAGACTCCGTGTATTCGAGCATAAATAATCTAAAACCTATCTAATTCTGGCCATCTTGGTTTTATCCCGAAGGGCACATGTTCCTCTATCGATTCATGTCAGTTTCATATCCATATTGGCTGTCGTTAGGGAAATATCGTCATTAGAAGGTCCGAGTTGATGTGCAACTGCCTGCTATTTTTGCGTAATTCTGACTTATCTGTGGTACACAGGTCCTGTTCCCGCACAAAGAAGGCTCCGTGTATTCGAGTATAAATGGTCTAAAACGTATCCAATTCTTTCAATCTTGGTTTTATCTCAAAGGGCACGTGTTACTCTATCGATTCATGTCAGTTTTATATCCATATCTGCCTTGGTTAATGAAATATCTGCACATGAATGTTGCAGTGTTTTCAACCTTCTCCAATTTTTGCGTAATTAAGACTTATCTGTGGTACACATATCCTGTTCCCACGCAAAGAAGACTCCGTCTATTCGACCATAAATACTCTAAAACCTATCCAATATTTGCCATGTTGGCTTCATCTCAAAGGGCACATGTTCCTCTATCGATTCATGTAAGTTTTATATCCATATCTGCCTTGGTTAATCAAATATGTTCACATGAATGTCGCAGTTTTTTCAACCTTCTCCAATTTTTGCGTAATTCTGACTGATCTGTGGTACACAGGTCCTGTTCCCACGCAAAGAAGACTCCGTTATTCGACCATAAATAATCTAAAACCTATCCAATTCTGGCCATCTTGGTTTTATCCCGAAGGGCACATGTTCCTCTATCGATTCAAGTCAGTTGCATATCCATATTGGCTGTCGTTAGGGAAATATCGTCATCAGAATGTCCGAGTTGATGTGCAACTGCCTGCTATTTTTGCGTAATTCTGACTTATCTGTGGTACACAGGTCCTGTTCCCGCACAAAGAAGGCTCCGTGTATTCGAGTATAAATGGTCTAAAACCTTTCCAATTCTTTCAATCTTGGTTTTATCTCAAAGGGCACGTGTTACTCTATCGATTCATGTAAGTTTTATATCCATATCTGCCTTGGTTAATGAAATATATTCACATGAATGTCGCAGTGTTTTCAACCTTCTCCAAATTTTGCGTAATTCTGACTCATCCGTGGTACACATGTCCTGTTCCCACGCAAAGAAGACTCCGTTATTCGACCATAAATAATCTAAAACCTATCCAATTCTGGCCATCTTGGTTTTATCCCGAGGGGCACATGTTCCTCTATCGATTCATGTCAGTTTCTTATCCATATTTGCTGTCGTTAGGGAAATATCGTCATCAGATTGTCCGAGTTGATATGCAACTGTCTGCTAATTTTGCGTAATTCTGACATATCTGTGGTACACAGGTCCTGTTCCTGCACAAAGAAGGTTCCGTGTATTCGAGTATAAATGGTCTAAAACGTATCCAATTCTTTCAATCTTGGTTTTATCTCAAAGGGCACGTGTTACTCTATCGATTCATGTCAGTTGCATATCCATATTGGCTGTCGTTAGGGAAATATTGTCATCAGAATGTCCGAGTTGATGTGCAACTGCCTGCTATTTTTGCGTAATTCTGATTTATCTGTGGTACACAGGTCCTGTTCCTGCACAAAGAAGGCTCCGTGTATTCGACTATAAATGGTCTAAAACGTATCCAATTCTTTCAATCTTGGTTTTATCTCAAAGGGCACGTGTTACTCTATCGATTCATGTAAGTTTTATATTCATATCTGCTTTGGTTAATGAAATATCTGCTCATGAATGTTGCAGTGTTTTCAACCTTCTCAAATTTTTGCGTAATTAAGACTTATCTGTGGTACACATATCCTGTTCCCGCACAAAGAAGACTCCGTCTATTCGATCATAAATAATCTAAAACCTATCTAATTCTGGCCATCTTGGTTTTATCCCGAAGGGCACATGTTCCTCTATCAATTCATGTCAGTTTCATATCCATAGTGGCTGTCGTTAGGGAAATATCGTCATTAGAATGTCCGAGTTGATGTGCAACTGCCTGCTATTTTTGCGTAATTCTGACTTATCTGTGGTACACAGGTCCTGTTCCCGCACAAAGAAGGCTCCGTGTATTCGAGTATAAATGGTCTAAAGCGTATCCAATTCTTTCAATCTTGGTTTTATCTCAAAGGGCACGTGTTACTCTATCGATTCATGTCAGTTTTATATCCATATCTGCCTTGGTTAATGAAATATCTGCACATGAATGTTGCAGTGTTTTCAACCTTCTCCAATTTTTGCGTAATTAAGACTTATCTGTGGTACACATGTCCTGTTCCCACGCAAAGAAGACTCCTATATTCGACCATAAATACTCTAAAACCTATCCAATATTTGCCATGTTGGCTTCATCTCAAAGGGCACATGTTCCTCTATCGATTCATGTAAGTTTTATATCCATATCTGCCTTGGTTAATCAAATATGTTCACATGAATGTCGCAGTTTTTTCAACCTTCTCCAATTTTTGCGTAATTCTGACTGATCTGTGGTACACAGGTCCTGTTCCCACGCAAAGAAGACTCCGTTATTCGACCATAAATAATCTAAAACCTATCCAATTCTGGCCATCTTGGTTTTATCCCAAAGGGCACATGTTCCTCTATCGATTCAAGTCAGTTGCATATCCATATTGGCTGTCGTTAGGGAAATATCGTCATCAGAATGTCCGAGTTGATGTGCAACTGCCTGCTATTTTTGCGTAATTCTGACTTATCTGTGGTACACATGTCTTGTTCCCGCGCAAAGAAGGCTCCGTGTATTCGAGTATAAATGGTCTAAAACCTATCCAATTCTTTCAATCTTGGTTTTATCTCAAAGGGCACGTGTTACTCTATCGGTTCATGTAAGTTTTATATCCATATCTGCCTTGGTTAATGAAATATCTGCACATGAATGTTGCAGTGTTTTCAACCTTCTCAAATTTTTGCGTAATTAAGACATATCTGTGGTACACATATCCTGTTCCCAAGCAAAGAAAACTCCGTCTATTCGAGCATAAATAATCTAAAACCTATCTAATTCTGGCCATCTTGGTTTTATCCCGAAGGGCACATGTTCCTCTATCGATTCATGTCAGTTTCATATCCATAGTGGCTGTCGTTAGGGAAATATCGTCATTAGAATGTCCGAGTTGATGTGCAACTGCCTGCTATTTTTGCGTAATTCTGACTTATCTGTGGTACACAGGTCCTGTTCCCGCACAAAGAAGGCTCCGTGTATTCGAGTATAAATGGTCTAAAACCTTTCCAATTCTTTCAATCTTGGTTTTATCTCAAAGGGCACGTGTTACTCTATCGATTCATGTAAGTTTTATATCCATATCTGCCTTGGTTAATGAAATATCTGCACATGAATGTCGCAGTCTTTTCAACCTTCTCCAATTTTTGCGTAATTCTGGGTCATCCGTGGTACACATGTCCTGTTCCCACGCAAAGAAGACTCCGTTATTCGACCAAAAATAATCTAAAACCTATCCAATTCTGGCCATCTTGGTTTTATCCCGAGGGGCACATGTTCCTCTATCGATTCATGTCAGTTTCTTATCCATATTTGCTGTCGTTAGGGAAATATCGTCATCAGATTGTCCGAGTTGATATGCAACTGTCTGCTATTTTTGCGTAATTCTGACATATCTGTGGTAAACAGGTCCTGTTCCTGCACAAAGAAGGCTCCGTGTATTCGAGTATAAATGGTCTAAAACGTATCCAATTCTTTCAATCTTGGTTTTATCTCAAAGGGCACGTGTTACTCTATCGATTCATGTCAGTTGCATATCCATATTGGCTGTCGTTAGGGAAATATCGTCATCAGAATGTCCGAGTTGATGTGCAACTGCCTGCTATTTTTGCGTAATTCTGATTTATCTGTGGTACACAGGTCCTGTTCCTGCACAAAGAAGGCTCCGTGTATTCGACTATAAATGGTCTAAAACGTATCCAATTTTTTCACTCTTGGTTTTATCTCAAAGGGCACGTGTTACTCTATCGATTCATGTAAGTTTTATATTCATATCTGCCTTGGTTAATGAAATATCTGCTCATGAATGTTGCAGTGTTTTCAACCTTCTCAAATTTTTGCGTAATTAAGACTTATCTGTGGTACACATATCCTGTTCCCACGCAAAGAGAGACTCCGTGTATTCGATCATAAATAATCTAAAACCTATCTAATTCTGGCCATCTTGGTTTTATCCCGAAGGGCACATGTTCCTCTATCAATTCATGTCAGTTTCATATCCATAGTGGCTGTCGTTAGGGAAATATCGTCATTAGAATGTCCGAGTTGATGTGCAACTGCCTGCTATTTTTGCGTAATTCTGACTTATCTGTGGTACACAGGTCCTGTTCCCGCACAAAGAAGGCTCCGTGTATTCGAGTATAAATGGTCTAAAGCGTATCCAATTCTTTCAATCTTGGTTTTATCTCAAAGGGCACGTGTTACTCTATCGATTCATGTCAGTTTTATATCCATATCTGCCTTGGTTAATGAAATATCTGCACATGAATGTTGCAGTGTTTTCAACCTTCTCCAATTTTTGCGTAATTAAGACTTATCTGTGGTACACATGTCCTGTTCCCACGCAAAGAAGACTCCTATATTCGACCATAAATACTCTAAAACCTATCCAATATTTGCCATGTTGGCTTCATCTCAAAGGGCACATGTTCTTCTATCGATTCATGTAAGTTTTATATCCATATCTGCCTTGGTTAATCAAATATGTTCACATGAATGTTGCAGTTTTTTCAACCTTCTCCAATTTTTGCGTAATTCTGACTGATCTGTGGTACACAGGTCCTGTTCCCACGCAAAGAAGACTCCGTTATTCGACCATAAATAATCTAAAACCTATCCAATTCTGGCCATCTTGGTTTTATCCCAAAGGGCACATGTTCCTCTATCGATTCAAGTCAGTTGCATATCCATATTGGCTGTCGTTAGGGAAATATCGTCATCAGAATGTCCGAGTTGATGTGCAACTGCCTGCTATTTTTGCGTAATTCTGACTTATCTGTGGTACACATGTCTTGTTCCCGCGCAAAGAAGGCTCCGTGTATTCGAGTATAAATGGTCTAAAACCTATCCAATTCTTTCAATCTTGGTTTTATCTCAAAGGGCACGTGTTACTCTATCGGTTCATGTAAGTTTTATATCCATATCTGCCTTGGTTAATGAAATATCTGCACATGAATGTTGCAGTGTTTTCAACCTTCTCAAATTTTTGCGTAATTAAGACATATCTGTGGTACACATATCCTGTTCCCACGCAAAGAAAACTCCGTCTATTCGAGCATAAATAATCTAAAACCTATCTAATTCTGGCCATCTTGGTTTTATCCCGAAGGGCACATGTTCCTCTATCGATTCATGTCAGTTTCATATCCATAGTGGCTGTCGTTAGGGAAATATCGTCATTAGAATGTCCGAGTTGATGTGCAACTGCCTGCTATTTTTGCGTAATTCTGACTTATCTGTGGTACACAGGTCCTGTTCCCGCACAAAGAAGGCTCCGTGTATTCGAGTATAAATGGTCTAAAACCTTTCCAATTCTTTCAATCTTGGTTTTATCTCAAAGGGCACGTGTTACTCTATCGATTCATGTAAGTTTTATATCCATATCTGCCTTGGTTAATGAAATATCTGCACATGAATGTCGCAGTCTTTTCAACCTTCTCCAATTTTTGCGTAATTCTGGGTCATCCGTGGTACACATGTCCTGTTCCCACGCAAAGACGACTCTGTTATTCGACCAAAAATAATCTAAAACCTATCCAATTCTGGCCATCTTGGTTTTATCCCGAGGGGCACATGTTCCTCTATCGATTCATGTCAGTTTCTTATCCATATTTGCTGTCGTTAGGGAAATATCGTCATCAGATTGTCCGAGTTGATATGCAACTGTCTGCTATTTTTGCGTAATTCTGACATATCTGTGGTAAACAGGTCCTGTTCCTGCACAAAGAAGGTTCCGTGTATTCGAGTATAAATGGTCTAAAACGTATCCAATTCTTTCAATCTTGGTTTTATCTCAAAGGGCACGTGTTACTCTATCGATTCATGTCAGTTGCATATCCATATTGGCTGTCGTTAGGGAAATATCGTCATCAGAATGTCCGAGTTGATGTGCAACTGCCTGCTATTTTTGCGTAATTCTGATTTATCTGTGGTACACAGGTCCTGTTCCTGCACAAAGAAGGCTCCGTGTATTCGACTATAAATGGTCTAAAACGTATCCAATTCTTTCAATCTTGGTTTTATCTCAAAGGGCACGTGTTACTCTATCGATTCATGTAAGTTTTATATTCATATCTGCCTTGGTTAATGAAATATCTGCTCATGAATGTTGCAGTGTTTTCAACCTTCTCAAATTTTTGCGTAATTAAGACTTATCTGTGGTACACAGGTCCTGTTCCCGCACAAAGAAGACTCCGTCTATTCGAGCATAAATAATCTAAAACCTATCTAATTCTGGCCATCTTGGTTTTATCCCGAAGGGCACATGTTCCTCTATCGATTCATGTCAGTTTCATATCCATATTGGCTGTGGTTAAGGAAATATCGTCATCAGAATTTCCGAGTTGATGTGCAACTGCCTGCTATTTTTGCGTAATTCTGACTTATCTGTGGTACACATGTCTTGTTCCCGCGCAAAGAAGGCTCCGTGTATTCGAGTATAAATGGTATAAAACCTATCCAATTCTTTCAATCTTGGTTTTATCTCAAAGGGCACGTGTTACTCTATCGGTTCATGTAAGTTTTATATCCATATCTGCCTTGGTTAATGAAATATCTGCACATGAATGTTGCAGTGTTTTCAACCTTCTCAAATTTTTGCGTAATTAAGACTTATCTGTGGTACACATATCCTGTTCCCACGCAAAGAAAACTCCGTGTATTCGAGCATAAATAATCTAAAACCTATCTAATTCTCGCCATCTTGGTTTTATCCCGAAGGGCACATGTTCCTCTATCGATTCATGTCAGTTTCATATCCATAGTGGCTGTCGTTAGGGAAATATCGTCATTAGAATGTCCGAGTTGATGTGCAACTGCCTGCTATTTTTGCGTAATTCTGACTTATCTGTGGTACACAGGTCCTGTTCCCGCACAAAGAAGGCTCCGTGTATTCGCGTATAAATGGTCTAAAACGTATCCAATTCTTTCAATCTTGGTTTTATCTCAAAGGGCACGTGTTACTCTATCGATTCATGTAAGTTTTATATCCATATCTGCCTTGGTTAATGAAATATATTCACATGAATGTCGCAGTGTTTTCAACCTTCTCCAAATTTTGCGTAATTCTGACTCATCCGTGGTACACATGTCCTGTTCCCACGCAAAGAAGACTCCGTTATTCGACCATAAATAATCTAAAACCTATCCAATTCTGGCCATCTTGGTTTTATCCCGAGGGGCACATGTTCCTCTATCGATTCATGTCAGTTTCTTATCCATATTTGCTGTCGTTAGGGAAATATAGTCATCAGATTGTCCGAGTTGATATGCAACTGTCTGCTATTTTTGCGTAATTCTGACATATCTGTGGTACACAGGTCCTGTTCCTGCACAAAGAAGGCTCCGTGTATTCGAGTATAAATGGTCTAAAACGTATCCAATTCTTTCAATCTTGGTTTTATCTCAAAGGGCACGTGTTACTCTATCGATTCATGTCAGTTGCATCTCCATAATGGCTGTCGTTAGGGAAATATCGTCATCAGAATGTCCGAGTTGATGTGCAACTGCCTGCTATTTTTGCGTAATTCTGATTTATCTGTGGTACACAGGTCCTGTTCCTGCACAAAGAAGGCTCCGTGTATTCGACTATAAATGGTCTAAAACGTATCCAATTCTTTCAATCTTGGTTTTATCTCAAAGGGCACGTGTTACTCTATCGATTCATGTAAGTTTTATATTCATATCTGCCTTGGTTAATGAAATATCTGCTCATGAATGTTGCAGTGTTTTCAACCTTCTCAAATTTTTGCTTAATTAAGACTTATCTGTGGTACACATATCCTGTTCCCACGCAAAGAAGACTCCGTGTATTCGAGCATAAATAATCTAAAACCTATCTAATTCTCGCCATCTTGGTTTTATCCCGAAGGGCACATGTTCCTCTATCGATTCATGTCAGTTGCATATCCATATTGGCTGTCGTTAGGGAAATATCGTCATCAGAATGTCCGAGTTGATGTGCAACTGCCTGCTATTTTTGCGTAATTCTGATTTATCTGTGGTACACAGGTCCTGTTCCCGCACAAAGAAGACTCCGTCTATTCGATCATAAATAATCTAAAACCTATCTAATTCTGGCCATCTTGGTTTTATCCCGAAGGGCACATGTTCGTCTATCGATTCATGTCAGTTGCATATCCATATTGGCTGTCGTTAGGGAAATATCGTCATTAGAATGTCCGAGTTGATGTGCAACTGCCTGCTATTTTTGCGTAATTCTGACTTATCTGTGGTACACAGGTCCTGTTCCCGCACAAAGAAGGCTCCGTGTATTCGCGTATAAATGGTCTAAAACGTATCCAATTCTTTCAATCTTGGTTTTATCTCAAAGGGCACGTGTTACTCTATCGATTCATGTAAGTTTTATATCCATATCTGCCTTGGTTAATGAAATATATTCACATGAATGTCGCAGTGTTTTCAACCTTCTCCAAATTTTGCGTAATTCTGACTCATCCGTGGTACACATGTCCTGTTCCCACGCAAAGAAGACTCCGTTATTCGACCATAAATAATCTAAAACCTATCCAATTCTGGCCATCTTGGTTTTATCCCGAGGGGCTCATGTTCCTCTATCGATTCATGTCAGTTTCTTATCCATATTTGCTGTCGTTAGGGAAATATAGTCATCAGATTGTCCGAGTTGATATGCAACTGTCTGCTATTTTTGCGTAATTCTGACATATCTGTGGTACACAGGTCCTGTTCCTGCACAAAGAAGGCTCCGTGTATTCGAGTATAAATGGTCTAAAACGTATCCAATTCTTTCAATCTTGGTTTTATCTCAAAGGGCACGTGTTACTCTATCGATTCATGTCAGTTGCATCTCCATAATGGCTGTCGTTAGGGAAATATCGTCATCAGAATGTCCGAGTTGATGTGCAACTGCCTGCTATTTTTGCGTAATTCTGATTTATCTGTGGTACACAGGTCCTGTTCCTGCACAAAGAAGGCTCCGTGTATTCGACTATAAATGGTCTAAAACGTATCCAATTCTTTCAATCTTGGTTTTATCTCAAAGGGCACGTGTTACTCTATCGATTCATGTAAGTTTTATATTCATATCTGCCTTGGTTAATGAAATATCTGCTCATGAATGTTGCAGTGTTTTCAACCTTCTCAAATTTTTGCTTAATTAAGACTTATCTGTGGTACACATATCCTGTTCCCACGCAAAGAAGACTCCGTGTATTCGAGCATAAATAATCTAAAACCTATCTAATTCTCGCCATCTTGGTTTTATCCCGAAGGGCACATGTTCCTCTATCGATTCATGTCAGTTGCATATCCATATTGGCTGTCGTTAGGGAAATATCGTCATCAGAATGTCCGAGTTGATGTGCAACTGCCTGCTATTTTTGCGTAATTCTGATTTATCTGTGGTACACAGGTCCTGTTCCCGCACAAAGAAGACTCCGTCTATTCGATCATAAATAATCTAAAACCTATCTAATTCTGGCCATCTTGGTTTTATCCCGAAGGGCACATGTTCGTCTATCGATTCATGTCAGTTTCATATCCATAGTGGCTGTCGTTAGGGAAATATCGTCATTAGAATGTCCGAGTTGATGTGCAACTGCCTGCTATTTTTGCGTAATTCTGACTTATCTGTGGTACACAGGTCCTGTTCCCGCACAAAGAAGGCTCCGTGTATTCGAGTATAAATGGTCTAAAACGTATCCAATTCTTTCAATCTTGGTTTTATCTCAAAGGGCACGTGTTACTCTATCGATTCATGTCAGTTTTATATCCATATCTGCCTTGGTTAATGAAATATCTGCACATGAATGTTGCAGTGTTTTCAACCTTCTCCAATTTTTGCGTAATTAAGACTTATCTGTGGTACACATGTCCTGTTCCCACGCAAAGAAGACTCCTATATTCGACCATAAATACTCTAAAACCTATCCAATATTTGCCATGTTGGCTTCATCTCAAAGGGCACATGTTCCTCTATCGATTCATGTAAGTTTCTTATCCATATTTGCTGTCGTTAGGGAAATATCGTCATAAGAATGTCCGAGTTGATATGCAACTGCCTGCTATTTTTCCGTAATTCTGATTTATCTGTGGTACACAGGTCCTGTTCCCGCCCAAAGAAGACTCCGTCTATTCGAGCATAAATAATCTAAAACCTATCTAATTCTGGCCATCTTGGTTTTATCCCGAAGGGCACATGTTCCTCTATCGATTCATGTCAGTTTCATATCCATATTGGCTGTGGTTAAGGAAATATCGTCATCAGAATTTCCGAGTTGATGTGCAACTGCCGGCTATTTTTGCGTAATTCTGACTTATCTGTGGTACACATGTCTTGTTCCCGCGCAAAGAAGGCTCCGTGTATTCGAGTATAAATGGTCTAAAACCTATCCAATTCTTTCAATCTTGGTTTTATCTCAAAGGGCACGTGTTACTCTATCGGTTCATGTAAGTTTTATATCCATATCTGCCTTGGTTAATGAAATATCTGCACATGAATGTTGCAGTGTTTTCAACCTTCTCAAATTTTTGCGTAATTAAGACTTATCTGTGGTACACATATCCTGTTCCCACGCAAAAAAGACTCCGTGTATTCGAGCATAAATAATCTAAAACCTATCTAATTCTGGCCATCTTGGTTTTATCCCGAAGGGCACATGTTCCTCTATCGATTCATGTCAGTTGCATATCCATAGTGGCTGTCGTTAGGGAAATATCGTCATCAGAATGTCCGAGTTGATGTGCAACTGCCTGCTATTTTTGCGTAATTCTGATTTATCTGTGGTACACAGGTCCTGTTCCCGCACAAAGAAGACTCCGTCTATTCGAGCATAAATAATCTAAAACCTATCTAATTCTGGCCATCTTGGTTTTATCCCAAAGGGCACATGTTCCTCTATCGATTCATGTCAGTTTCATATCCATATTGTCTGTGGTTAAGGAAATATCGTCATCGGAATGTCCGAGTTGATGTGCAACTGCCTGCTATTTTTGCGTAATTCTGACTTATCTGTGGTACACATGTCTTGTTCCCGCGCAAAGAAGGCTCCGTGTATTCGAGTATAAATGGTCTAAAACCTATCCAATTTTTTCAATCTTGGTTTTATCTCAAAGGGCACGTGTTACTCTATCGATTCATGTAAGTTTTATATCCATATCTGCCTTGGTTAATGAAATATCTGCACATGAATGTTGCAGTGTTTTCAACATTCTCAAATTTTTGCGTAATTAAGACTTATCTGTGGTACACATATCCTGTTCCCACGCAAAGAAGACTCCGTGTATTCGAGCATAAATAATATAAAACCTATCTAATTCTCGCCATCTTGGTTTTGTCCCGAAGGGCACATGTTCCTCTATCGATTCATGTCAGTTGCATATCCATATTGGCTGTCGTTGGGGAAATATCGTCATCAGAATGTCCGAGTTGATGTGCAACTGCCTGCTATTTTTGCGTAATTCTGATTTATCTGTGATACACAGGTCCTGTTCCCGCACAAAGAAGACTCCGTCTATTCGAGCATAAATAATCTAAAACCTATCTAATTCTGGCCATCTTGGTTTTATCCCGAAGGGCACATGTTCCTCTATCGATTCATGTCAGTTTCATATCCATATTGGCTGTGGTTAAGGAAATATCGTCATCAGAATTTCCGAGTTGATGTGCAACTGCCGGCTATTTTTGCGTAATTCTGACTTATCTGTGGTACACATGTCTTGTTCCCGCGCAAAGAAGGCTCCGTGTATTCGAGTATAAATGGTCTAAAACCTATCCAATTCTTTCAATCTTGGTTTTATCTCAAAGGGCACGTGTTACTCTATCGGTTCATGTAAGTTTTATATCCATATCTGCCTTGGTTAATGAAATATCTGCACATGAATGTTGCAGTGTTTTCAACCTTCTCAAATTTTTGCGTAATTAAGACTTATCTGTGGTACACATATCCTGTTCCCACGCAAAGAAGACTCCGTGTATTCGAGCATAAATAATCTAAAACCTATCTAATTCTGGCCATCTTGATTTTATCCCGAAGGGCACATGTTCCTCTATCGATTCATGTCAGTTGCATATCCATATTGGCTGTCGTTAGGGAAATATCGTCATCAGAATGTCCGAGTTGATGTGCAACTGCCTGCTATTTTTGCGTAATTCTGATTTATCTGTGGTACACAGGTCCTGTTCCCGCACAAAGAAGACTCCGTCTATTCGAGCATAAATAATCTAAAACCTATCTAATTCTGGCCATCTTGGTTTTATCCCAAAGGGCACATGTTCCTCTATTGATTCATGTCAGTTTCATATCCATATTGGCTGTGGTTAAGGAAATATCGTCATCAGAATTTCCGAGTTGATGTGCAACTGCCTGCTATTTTTGCGTAATTCTGACTTATCTGTGGTACACATGTCTTGTTCCCGCGCAAAGAAGGCTCCGTGTATTCGAGTATAAATGGTCTAAAACCTATCCAATTCTTTCAATCTTGGTTTTATCTCAAAGGGCACGTGTTACTCTATCGATTCATGTCAGTTTTATATCCATATCTGCCTTGGTTAATGAAATATCTGCACATGAATGTTGCAGTGTTTTCAACCTTCTCCAATTTTTGCGTAATTAAGACTTATCTGTGGTACACATGTCCTGTTCCCACGCAAAGAAGACTCCTATATTCGACCATAAATACTCTAAAACCTATCCAATATTTGCCATGTTGGCTTCATCTCAAAGGGCACATGTTCCTCTATCGATTCATGTAAGTTTCTTATCCATATTTGCTGTCGTTAGGGAAATATCGTCATAAGAATGTCCGAGTTGATATGCAACTGCCTGCTATTTTTGCGTAATTCTGATTTATCTGTGGTACACAGGTCCTGTTCCCGCACAAAGAAGACTCCGTCTATTCGATCATAAATAATCTAAAACCTATCTAATTCTGGCCATCTTGGTTTACTCCCAAAGGGCACATGTTCCTCTATCGATTCATGTCAGTTTCATATCCATATTGGCTGTTGTTAGGGAAATATCGTCATCAGAATGTCCTAGTTGATATGCAACTGCCTGCTATTTTTGCGTAATTCTGACTTATCTGTGATACACAGGTCCTGTTCCTGCACGAAGAAGGTTCCGTGTATTCGAGTATAAATGGTCTAAAACGTATCCAATTTTTTCAATCTTGGTTTTATCTCAAAGGGCACGTGTTACTCTATCGATTCATGTAAGTTTTATATCCATATCTGCCTTGGTTAATGAAATATCTGCACATGAATGTTGCAGTGTTTTCAACATTCTCAAATTTTTGCGTAATTCAGACTTATCTGTGGTACACATATCCTGTTCCCAAGCAAAGAAGACTCCGTGTATTCGAGCATAAATAATCTAAAACCTATCTAATTCTCGCCATCTTGGTTTTATCCCGAAGGGCACATATTCCTCTATCGATTCATGTCAGTTCCATATCCATATTGGCTGTCGTTAGGGAAATATCGTCATCAGAATGTCCGAGTTGATGTGCAACTGCCTGCTATTTTTGCGTAATTAAGACTTATCTGTGGTACACATATCCTGTTCCCACTCAAAGAAGACTCCGTGTATTCGAGCATAAATAATCTAAAACCTATCCATTTCTGGCCATCTTGGTTTTATCCCGAAGGGCACATGTTCCTCTATCGATTCAAGTCAGTTGCATATCCATATTGGCTGTCGTTAGGGAAATATCGTCATCAGAATGTCCGAGTTTATGTGCAACTGCCTGCTATTTTTGCGTAATTCTGACTTATCTGTGGTACACATGTCTTGTTCCCGCGCAAAGAAGGCTCCGTGTATTCGAGTATAAATGGTCTAAAACGTATCCAATTCTCTCAATCTTGGTTTTATCTCAAAGGGCACGTATTACTCTATCGATTCATGTAAGTTTTATATCCATATCTGCCTTGGTTAATGAAATATATTCACATGAATGTCGCAGTGTTTTCAACCTTCTCCAATTTTTGCGTAATTAAGACTTATCTGTGGTACACATGTCCTGTTCCCGCGCAAAGAAGACTCCGTCTATTCGAGCATAAATAATCTAAAACCTATCTAATTCTAGCCATCTTGGTTTTATCCCGAAGGGCACATGTTCCTCTATCGATTCATGTCAGTTTTATATCCATATTGGCTGTCGTTTGGGAGATATCGTCATCAGAATGTCCGAGTTGATGTGCAACTGCCTGCTATTTTTACGTAATTCTGACTTATCTGTGGTACACAGTTCCTGTTCCCGCGCAAAGAAGACTCCTTGTATTCGAGTATAAATGGTCTAAAACGTATTCAATTTTTTTCAATCTTGGTTTTATCTCAAAGGGCACGTGTTACTCTATCGATTCATGTAAGTTTTATATCCATATCTGCCTTGGTCAATGAAATATCTGCACATGAATATCGCAGTGTTTTCAACCTTCTCCAATTTCTGCGTAATTAAGACTTATCTGTGGTACACATGTCCTGTTCCCACGCAAAGAAGACTCCGTGTATTCGAGCATAAATAATCTAAAACCTATCTAATTCTGGCCATCTTGGTTTTATCCCAAAGGGCACATGTTCCTCTATCGATTCATGTAAGTTGCATATCCATATTGGCTGTTGTTAGGGAAATATCGTCATAAGAATGTCCGAGTTGATGTGCAACTGCCTGCTATTTTTGCGTAATTCTGACTTATCTGTGGTACACAGTTCCTGTTCCCGCGCAAAGAAGACTCCTTGTATTCGAGTATAAATGGTCTAAAACGTATCCAATTTTTTTCAATCTTGGTTTTATCTCAAAGGGCACGTATTACTCTATCGATTCATGTAAGTTTTATATCCATATCTGCCTTCGTCAATGAAATATCTGCACATGAATATCGCAGTGTTTTCAACCTTCTCCAATTTCTGCGTAATTAAGACTTATCTGTGGTACACATGTCCTGTTCCCACGCAAAGAAGACTCCGTGTATTCGAGCATAAATAATCTAAAACCTATCTAATTCTGGCCATCTTGGTTTTATCCCAAAGGGCACATGTTCCTCTATCGATTCATGTCAGTTGCATATCCATATTGGCTGTTGTTAGGGAAATATCGTCATAAGAATGTCCGAGTTGATGTGCAACTGCCTGCTATTTTTGCGTAATTCTGACTTATCTGTGGTACACATGTCTTGTTCCCGCGCAAAGAAGGCTCCGTGTATTCGAGTATAAATTGTCTAAAACCTATCCAATTCTCTCAATCTTGGTTTTATCTCAAAGGGCACGTATTACTCTATCGATTCATGTAAGTTTTATATCCATATCTGCCTTGGTTAATGAAATATATTCACATGAATGTCGTAGTGTTTTCAACCTTCTCCAATTTTTGCGTAATTAAGACTTATCTGTGGTACACATGTCCTGTTCCCACGCAAAGAAGACTCCGTCTATTCGAGCATAAATAATCTAAAACCTATCTAATTCTAGCCATCTTGGTTTTATCCCGAAGGGCACATGTTCCTCTATCGATTCATGTCAGTTTCATATCCATATTGGCTGTCGTTAGGGAGATATCGTCATCAGAATGTCCGAGTTGATGTGCAACTGCCTGCTATTTTTGCGTAATTCTGACTTATCTGTGGTACACAGGTCCTGTTCCCGCACAAAGAAGGCTCCGTGTATTCGAGTATAAATGGTCTAAAACGTATCCAATTCTTTCAATCTTGGTTTTATCTCAAAGGGCACGTGTTATTCTATCGATTCATGTAAGTTTTATATCCATATCTGCCTCGGTTAATGAAATATATTCACATGAATGTCGCAGTGTTTTCAACCTTCTCCAATTTTTGCGTAATTCTGACTTATCTGTGGTACACATGTCCTGTTCCCACGCAAAGAAGACTCTGTCTATTCGAGCATAAATAATCTAAAACCTATCCAATTCTGGCCATCTTGGCTTTATCTCAAAGGGCACATATTCCTCTATCGATTCATGTAAGTTTCATATCGATATTTGCTGTCGTTAGGGAAATATCGTCATACGAATGTCCGAGTTGATGTGCAACTGCCTGCTATTTTTGCGTAATTCTAACTTATCTGTGGAAACAGGTCCTGTTCCCGCACAAAGAAGGCTCCGTGAATTCGAGTATAAATGGTCTAAAACTTATCTAATTCTTGCAATCTTGCTTTTATCTCAAAGGGCACGTGTTGCTCTATCGATTCATGTACGTTTTATATCCATATTGGCTGTCGTTAGGGAAATATCGTCATAAGAATGTCCGACTTGATGTGCAACTGCCTGCTATTTTTGCGTAATTCTGACTTATCTGTGGTACACAGGTCCTGTTCCCGCGCAAAGAAGACTCCTTGTATTCGAGTATAAATGGTCTAAAACGTATTCATTTTTTTTCAATCTTGGTTTTATCTCAAAGGGCACGTGTTACTCTATCGATTAATGTAAGTTTTATATCCATATCTGCCTTGGTCAATGAAATATCTGCACATGAATATCGCAGTGTTTTCAACATTCTCAAATTTTTGCGTAATTCTGACTTATCTGTGGTACACATGTCCTGTTCCCATGCAAAGAAGACTCCTTGTATTCGAGCATAAATAATCTAAAACGTATCCAATTCTTTCAATCTTGGTTTTATATCAAAGGGCACATGTTCCTCTATCGATTCATGTCAGTTGCATATCCATATTGGCTGTTGTTAGGGAAATATCGTCATAAGAATGTCCGAGTTGATGTGGAACTGCCTGCTATTTTTGCGTAATTCTGACTTATCTGTGGTACACATGTCTTGTTCCTGCACAAAGAAAGCTCCGTGTATTCGACTTTAAATGGTCTAAAACCTATCCAATTCTTTCAATCTTGGTTTTATCTCAAAGGGCACGTGTTACTCTATCGATTCATGTAAGTTTTATATCCATATCTGCCTTGGTTAATGAAATATCCGCACATGAATGTTGCAGTGTTTTCAACCTTCTCCAATTTTTGCGTAATTAAGACTTATCTGTGGTACACATGTCCTGTTCATATCCATAAATAATCTAAAACCTATCCAATTTTTGCCATGTTGGCTTCATCTCAAAGGGCACATGTTCCTTTATCGATTCATGTAAGTTTCTTATCCATATTTGCTGTCGTTAGGGGAATATCGTCATATAAATGTCCTGCTATTTTTGCGTAATTCTGACTTATCTGTGGTACACAGGTCCTGTTCCTGCACAAAGAAGGCTCCGTGTATTCGACTTTAAATGGTCTAAAACCTATCCAATTCTTTCAATCTTGGTTTTATCTCAAAGGGCACGTGTTACTCTATCGATTCATGTCAGTTTTATATCCATATCTGCCTTGGTTTTTAAATATCTGCACATGAATGTTGCAGTGTTTTCAACCTTCTCAAATTTTTGCGTAATTAAGACTTATCTGTGGTACACATATCCTGTTCCCACGCAAAGAAGACTCCTTGTATTCGAGCATAAATAATCTAAAACGTATCCAATTCTTTCAATCTTGGTTTTATATCAAAGGGCACGTGTTACTCTATCGATTCATGTACGTTTTATATCCATATTGGCTGTCGTTAGGGAAATATCGTCATAAGAATGTCCGAGTTGATGTGCAACTGCCTGCTATTTTTGCGTAATTCTGACTTATCTGTGGTACACAGTTCCTGTTCCCGCGCAAAGAAGACTCCTTGTATTCGAGTATAAATGGTCTAAAACGTATCCAATTTTTTTCAATCTTGGTTTTATCTCAAAGGGCACGTGTTACTCTATCGATTCATGTAAGTTTTATATCCATATCTGCCTTGGTCAATGAAATATCTGCACATGAATATCGCAGTGTTTTCAACCTTCTCCAATTTCTGCGTAATTAAGACTTATCTGTGGTACACATGTCCTGTTCCCACGCAAAGAAGACTCCGTGTATTCGAGCATAAATAATCTAAAACCTATCTAATTCTGGCCATCTTGGTTTTATCCCAAAGGGCACATGTTCCTCTATCGATTCATGTCAGTTGCATATCCATATTGGCTGTTGTTAGGGAAATATCGTCATAAGAATGTCCGAGTTGATGTGCAACTGCCTGCTATTTTTGCGTAATTCTGACTTATCTGTGGTACACAGTTCCTGTTCCCGCACAAAGAAGACTCCTTGTATTCGAGTATAAATGGTCTAAAACGTATCCAATTTTTTTCACTCTTGGTTTTATCTCAAAGGGCACGTATTACTCTATCGATTCATGTAAGTTTTATATCCATATCTGCCTTGGTCAATGAAATATCTGCACATGAATATCGCAGTGTTTTCAACCTTCTCCAATTTCTGCGTAATTAAGACTTATCTGTGGTACACATGTCCTGTTCCCACGCAAAGAAGACTCCGTGTATTCGAGCATAAATAATCTAAAACCTATCTAATTCTGGCCATCTTGGTTTTATCCCAAAGGGCACATGTTCCTCTATCGATTCATGTCAGTTGCATATCCATATTGGCTGTTGTTAGGGAAATATCGTCATAAGAATGTCCGAGTTGATGTGCAACTGCCTGCTATTTTTGTGTAATTCTGACTTATCTGTGGTACACAGGTCCTGTTCCCGCACAAAGAATACTCCGTGTATTCGAGTATAAATGGTCTAAAACGTATCCAATTTTTTTCAATCTTGGTTTTATCTCAAAGGGCACGTGCTACTCTATCGATTCGTGTAAGTTTTATATCCATATCTGCCTTGGGTAATGAAATATCTGCACATGAATGTTGCAGTGTTTTCAACCTTCTCCAATTTTTGCGTAATTAAGACTTATCTGTGGTACACATGTCCTGTTCCCACGCAAAGAAGACTCCGTTATTCGACCATAAATAATCTAAAACTTATCCAATTTTGGCCATCTTGGCTTCATCTTAAAGGGCACATGTTCCTCTATCGATTCATGTAAGTTTCTTATCCATATATGCTGTCGTTAGGGAAATATCGTCATAAGAATGTCCGAGTTGATGTGGAACTGCCTGCTATTTGTGCGTAATTCTGATTTATCTGTGGTACACATGTCCTGTTCCCATGCAAAGAAGACTCCGTCTATTCGACCATAAATAATCTAACACCTATCCAATTCTGGCCATCTTGGCTTCATCTTAAAGGGCACATGTTTCTCTATCGATTCCTGTAAGTTTCTTATCCATATTTGCTGTCGTTAGGGAAATATCGTCACAAGATTGTCCGAGTTGATATGCAACTGCCTGCTATTTTTGCGTAATTCTGACTTATCTGTGTTACACAGGTCCTGTTCCCGCACAAAGAAGGCTCCGTGTATTCGAGTATAAATGGTCTAAAACGTATCCAATTCTTTCAATCTTGGTTTTATCTCAAAGGGCACGTGTTACTCTATCGATTCACGTAAGTTTTATATCCATATCTGCCTTGGTTAATGAAATATCTGCACATGAATGTTGCAGTGTTTAAAACCTTCTCCAATTTTTGCGTAATTCTGACTTATCTGTGGTACACATGTCCTGTTCCCGCACAAAGAGGGCTCCGTGTATTCGAGTATAAATGGTCTAAAACTTATCCAATTCTTGCACTTTTGGTGTTACCTGAAAGGGCACATTTTCCGGTATCTATTCATATAAGGTTCATATCCATATTTGCTGAAGGTAGGGAAATATCCTCATAAGAATGTCCGAGTTGATGTGCACAAGGTGCTAATTTTGCTTAGTTCAGATTTATTTGTGGTACACATGTCCTGTTCCCGCACAAAGAAGGCTCCGTGTATTCGAGTATAAATGGTCTAAAACGTATCCAATTCTTGCAATCTTGCTCTTATCTCAAAGGGCACGTGTTGCTCTATCGATTCATGTACGTTTTATATCCATATTTGCCTTGGGTGATGAAATATATGCACATGAATGTCGCCGTTTTTTTTCAACTTTCTCCAATTTTTGCGTAATTCTGACTTATCGGTAGTACACAGGTCCAGTTCCCGCACAAAGAAGGCTCCGTGTATTCGAGTATAAATGGTCTAAAACTTATCTAATTCTTGCAATCTTGCTCTTATCTCAAAGGGCACGTGTTGCTCTATCGATTCATGTACGTTTTATATCCATATTTGCCTTGGGTGATGAAATATATGCACATGAATGTCGCCGTTTTTTTTCAACTTTCTCCAATTTTTGCGTAATTCTGACTTATCGGTGGTACACAGGTCCAGTTCCCGCACAAAGAAGGCTCCGTGTATTCGAGTATAAATGGTCTAAAACTTATCTAATTCTGGCCATCTTGGTTTTATCCCAAAGGGCACATGTTCCTCTGTCGATTCATGTCAGTTTCATATCCATATTGGCTGTCGTTAGGGAAATATCCTCATAAGAATATCCGAGTTGATGTGCAACTGCCTGCTATTTTTGCGTAATTCTGACTTATCTGTGGTACACAGGTCCTGTTCCCGCACAAAGAAGGCTCCGTGTATTCGAGTACAAATGGTCTAAAACGTATCCATTTTTTTCAATCTTGGTTTTATCTCAAAGGGCACGTGCTACTCTAATGATTCATGTAAGTTTTATATCCATATCTGCCTTGGGTAATGAAATATCTGCACATGAATGTCGCAGTGTTTAAAACCTTCTCAAATTTTTGCATAATTAAGACTTATCTGTGGTACACATATCCTGTCTCCACGCAAAGAAGACTCCGTCTATTCGACCATAAATAATCTAAAACCTATCCAATTTTGGCCATCCTGGCTTCATCTTAAAGGGCACATGTTCCTCTATCGATTCATGTAAGTTTCTTATCCATATTTGCTGTCGTTAGGGAAATATCGTCATCAGAATGTCCGAGTTGATGTGCAACTGCCTGCTATTTTTGCGTAATTCTGACTCATCTGTGGTACACATGTCCTGTTCCCGCACAAAAAAGGCTTCGGGTATTTGAGTATAAATAGTCTAAAACGTATCCCATTCTGGCAACCTTGGTGTTATCTGAAAGGGCACATGTTCCGGTATCTATTCATGTACGTTTCATATCTATATTTGCTGTAGTTAGGGTAATATTGTCATAAGATTGTCCGAGTTGATGTGCAACTGCCTGCTATTTTTTCGTAATTCAGATTTTTCTGTGGTACACAGGTCCTGTTCCCGCACAAAGGAGACTCCGTGTATTTACAGCTTAGTCTAAAACCTATCCAATTCTGGCAATCTTGATTTTATCTGAAAGGGCACATGTTCCTTTATCGATTCATGTAAGCCTCAGACCCATATTTGCTATCGTTAGGGAAATATCGTCATAAGAATGTCCGAGTTGATGTGCAACTGCCTGCTATTTTTGCATAATTCTGACTTATCTGTGGTACTCATGTCCTGTTCCCCCCCAAAGAAGGCTCCGTGTATTCGAGTATAAATGGTCTAAAACTTATCCAATTCTTGCAATCTTGGTTTTATCTCAAAGGGCACGTGTTACTCTATCGATTCATGTCAGTTTTATATCCATATTGGCTGTCGTTAGGGAAATATCGTCATAAGAATGTCCGAGTTGATGTGCAACTGCCTGCCATTTTTGCGTAATTCTGACGTATCTGTGGTACACATGTCCTGTTCCCGCGCAAAGAAGGCTCCGTGTATTCGAGTATAAATGGTCTAACAATTCTCCAATTTTTGCACTCTTGGTGTTATCTGAAAGGGCACATGTTCCGCTATCTATTCATGTCAGTTTCATATCCATATTTGCTGTCGTTAGGGAAATATCGTCATAAGAATGTCCGAGTTGATGTGCAACTGCCTGCTATTTTTGCATAATTCTGACTTATCTGTGGTACACATGTCCTGTTCCCGCACAAAGAAGGCTCCGTGTATTCGAGTATAAATGGTCTTAAACGTATCCAATTCTCTCAATCTTGGTTTTATCTCAAAGGGCACGTGTTGTTCCATCGATTCATGTACGTTTTATATCCATATTTGCCTTGGGTGAGGAAATATATATGCACATGAATGTCGCCGTTTTTTTCAACCTTCTCCAATTTTTGCGTAATTCTGACTTATCTTTGGTACACATGTCCTGTTCCAACGCAAAGAAAACTCCGTCTATTCGAGCATAAATAATCTAAAACCTATCTAATTCTGGCCATCTTGGTTTTATCCCAAAGGGCACATGTTCCTCTATCGATTCATGACAGTTTCATATCCATATTGGCTGTCGTTAGGGAAATATCGTCATAAGAATATCCGAGTTGATGTGCAACTGCCTGCTATTTTTGCGTAATTCTGACTTATCTGTGGTACACAGGTCCTGTTCCCGCACAAAGAAGGCTCCGTGTATTCGAGTATAAATGGTCTAAAACGTATCCAATTTTTTCAATCTTGGTTTTATCTCAAAGGGCACGTGTTGCTCTATCGATTCATGTACGTTTTATATCCATATTTGCCTTGGGTGATGAAATATATGCACATGAATGTCGCCGTTTTTTTCAACCTTCTCCAATTTTTGCGTAATTCTGACTTTTCGGTGTTACACAGGTCCTGTTCCCGCACAAAGAAGGCTCCGTGTATTCGAGTATAAATGGTCTAAAACTTATCTAATTTTGGCCATCTTGGTTTTATCCCAAAGGGCACATGTTCCTCTATCGATTCATGTCAGTTTCATATCCATATTGGCTGTCGTTAGGGAAATATCGTCATAAGAATGTCCGAGTTGATGTGCAACTGCCTGCTATTTTTGCGTAATTCTGACTTATCTGTGGTACACAGGTCCTGTTCCCGCACAAAGAAGGCTCCGTGTATTCGAGTATAAATGGTCTAAAACGTATCCAATTTTTTCAATCTTGGTTTTATCTCAAAGGGCACGTGCTACTCTGTCGATTCATGTAAGTTTTATATCCATATCTGCCTTGGGTAATAAAATATATTCACATGAATGTCAGTGTTTTCAACCTTCTCCAATTTTTGCGTAATTCTGACCTATCTGTGGTACATATGTCCTGTTCCCACGCAAAAAAGACTATGTGTATTCGAGCATAAATAATCTAAAACCTATCCAATTCTGGCCATCTTGGCTTTATCCCAAAGGGCACATGTTTTTCTATCGATTCATGTCAGTTTCATATCCATATTGGCTGTCGTTAGGGAAATATCGTCATAAGAATGTCCGAGTTGATGTGGAACTACCTGCTATTTTTGCGTAATTCTGATTTATCTGTGGTACACAGGTCCTGTTCCCGCACAAAGAAGGCTCCGTGTATTCGAGTATAAATGGTCTAAAACGTATCCAATTCTCTCAATCTTGGTTATATCTATCGATTCATGTAAGTTTTATATCCATATCTGCCTTGTTGAATTTAATATATTCACATGAATGTCGCAGTGTTTTCAACCTTCTCCAATTTTTGCGTAATTTTGACTTATCTGTGGTACACATGTCCTGTTCCCACGCAAAGAAGACTCCGTCTATTCGACCATAAATAATCTAAAACCTATCCAATTCTGGCCATCTTGGCTTTATCTCAAAGGGCACATGTTCCTCTATCGATTAATGTAAGTGTCTTATCCATATTTGCTGTCGTTAGGGAAATATCGTCATCAGAATGTCCAAGTTGATGTGCAACTGCCTTCTATTTTTGCGTAATTCTGACTCATCTGTGGTACACATGTCCTATTCCCGCACAAAAAAGGCTTCGGGTATTTGAGTATAAATAGTCTAAAACGTATCCCTTTCTGGCAACCTTGGTGTTATCTGAAAGGGCACATGTTCCTTTATCGATTCATGTAAGCCTCAGACCCATATTTGCTATCGTTAGGGAAATATCGTCATAAGAATGTCCGAGTTGATGTGCAACTGCCTGCTATTTTTTCGTAATTCTGACTTACCTGTGGTACACAGGTCCTGTTCCCGCGCAAAGAAGGCTCCGTGTATTCGAGTATAAATGGTCTAAAACTTATCCAATTCTTGCACTCTTAGTGTTATCTGAAAGGGCACATGTTCCGGTATCTATTCATATAAGTTTCATATCCATATTTGCTGAAGGTAGGGAAATATCGTCATAAGAATGCCCGAGTTGACGTGCAACTGCATGCTATTTTTGCATAATTCTGACTTATCTGTGGTACACAGGTCCTGTTCCCGCACAAAGAAGGCTCCGTGTATTCGAGTATAAATGGTCTAAAACGTATCCAATTCTTGCAATCTTGCTTTTATCTCAAAGGGCACGTGTTGCCCTATCGATTCATGTACGTTTTATATCCATATTTGCCTTGGGTAATGAAATATATGCACATGAATGTCGCCGGTTTTTTTTTCAACCTTCTCCAATTTTTGCGTAATTTTGACTTATCTTTGGTACACATGTCCTGTTCCAACGCAAAGAAAACTCCGTCTATTCGAGCATAAATAATCTAAAACCTATCTAATTCTGGCCATCTTGGTTTTATCCCAAAGGGCACATGTTCCTCTATCGATTCATGTCAGTTTCATATCCATATTGGCTGTCGTTAGGGAAACATCGTCATAAGAATGTCCGAGTTATGTGCAACTGCCTGCTATTTTTTCGTAATTCTGACTTATCTGTGGTACACAGGTCCTGTTCCCGCGCAAAGAAGGCTCCGTGTATTCGAGTATAAATGGTCTAAAAATTCTCCAATTTTTGCACTCTTAGTGTTATCTGAAAGGGCACATGTTCCACTATCTATCCATGTAAGTTTCATATCCATATTTGCTGTCGTTAGGGAAATATCGTCATAAGAATGTCCGAGTTGATGTGCAACTGCCTGCTATTTTTGCATAATTCTGACTTATCTGTGGTACTCATGTCCTGTTCCCCCCCAAAGAAGGCTCCGTGTATTCGAGTATAAATGGTCTAAAACTTATCCAATTCTTGCAATCTTGCTTTTATCTCAAAGGGCACGTGTTGCTCTATCGATTCATGTACGTTTTATATCCATATTTGCCTTGGGTAATGAAATATATGCACATTAATGTCGCAGTTTTTTTCAACCTTCTCCAATTTTTGCGTAATTCTGACTTATCTTTGGTACACATGTCCTGTTCCAACGCAAAGAAAACTCCGTCTATTCGAGCATAAATAATCTAAAACCTATCTAATTCTGGCCATCTTGGTTTTATCCCAAAGGGCACATGTTCCTCTATCTATTCATGTCATTTTTATATCCACATTGGCTGTCGTTAGGGAAACATCGTCATAAGAATGTCCGAGTTGATGTGGAACTGCCTGCTATTTGTGCGTAATTCTGATTTATCTGTGGTACACAGGTCCTGTTCCCGCACAAAGAAGGCTCCGTGTATTCGAGTATAAATGGTCTAAAACGTATCCAATTCTTTCAAACTTGGTTTTATCTGAAAGGACACATGTTCCTCTATCGATTCATGTAAGCTTCAGACCCATATTTGCTATCGTTAGGGAAATATCGTCATAAGACTGTCCGAGTTGATGTGCAACTGCCTGCCATTTTTGCGTAATTCTGACTTATCTGTGGTACACAGGTCCTGTTCCCGCGCAAAGAAGGCTCCGTGTATTCGAGTATAAATGGTCTAACAATTCTCCAATTTTTGCACTCTTGGTGTTATCTGAAAGGGCACATGTTCCGCTATCTATTCATGTCAGTTTCATATCCATATTTGCTGTCGTTAGGGAAATATTGTCATAAGAATGTCCGAGTTGATGTGCAACTGCCTCCTATTTTTCCATAATTCTGACTTATCTCTGGTACACATGTCCTGTTCCCGCACAAAGAAGGCTCCGTGTATTCGAGTATAAATGGTCTTAAACGTATCCAATTCTCTCAATCTTGGTTTTATCTCAAAGGGCACGTGTTGTTCCATCGATTCATGTACGTTTTATATCAATATTTGCCTTGGGTGAGGAAATATATATGCACATGAATGTCGCCGTTTTTTGTTCAACCGTCTCCAATTTTTGCGTAATTTTGACTTATCTTTGGTACACATGTCCTGTTCCCACGCAAAGAAAACTCCGTCTATTCGAGCATAAATAATCTAAAACCTATCTAATTCTGGCCATCTTGGTTTTATCCCAAAGGGCACATGTTCCTCTATCGATCCATGTCAGTTTCATATCCATATTGGCTGTCGTTAGGGAAACATCGTCATAAGAATGTCCGAGTTGATGTGGAACTGCCTGCTATTTGTGCGTAATTCTGATTTATCTGTGGTACACAGGTCCTGTTCCCGCACAAAGAAGGCTCCGTGTATTCGAGTATAAATGGTCTAAAACGTATCCAATTCTTTCAATCTTGGTTTTATCTCAAAGGGCACGTGTTACTCTATCGATTCACGTAAGTTTTATATCCATATCTGCCTTGGGTAATGAAATATATTCACATGAATGTCGCAGTGTTTTCAACCTTCTCCAATTTTTGCGTAATTTTGACTTACCTGTGGTACACATGTCCTGTTCCCACGCAAAGAAGACTCCGTCTATTCGAGCATAAATAATCTAAAACCTATCCAAGTTTGGCCATCTTGGCACATGTTCCTCTATCGATTCATGTAAGTTTCTTATCCATATTTGCTGTCGTTAGGGAAATATCGTCATCAGAATGTCCGAGTTGATGTGCAACTGCCTGCTATTTTTGCGTAATTCTGACTTATCTGTGGAAACAGGTCCTGTTCCCGCACAAAGAAGGCTCCGTGAATTCGAGTATAAATGGTCTAAAACTTATCTAATTCTTGCAATCTTGCTTTTATCTCAAAGGGCACGTGTTGCTCTATCGATTCATGTACGTTTTATATCCATATTGGCTGTCGTTAGGGAAATATCGTCATAAGAATGTCCGACTTGATGTGCAACTGCCTGCTATGTTTGCGTAATTCTGACTTATCTGTGGTAAACAGGTCCTGTTCCCGCGCAAAGAAGACTCCTTGTATTCGAGTATAAATGGTCTAAAACGTATTCAATTTTTTTCAATCTTGGTTTTATCTCAAAGGGCACGTGTTACTCTATCGATTAATGTAAGTTTTATATCCATATCTGCCTTGGTCAATGAAATATCTGCACATGAATATCGCAGTGTTTTCAACATTCTCAAATTTTTGCGTAATTCTGACTTATCTGTGGTACACATGTCCTGTTCCCATGCAAAGAAGACTCCTTGTATTCGAGCATAAATAATCTAAAACGTATCCAATTCTTTCAATCTTGGTTTTATATCAAAGGGCACATGTTCCTCTATCGATTCATGTCAGTTGCATATCCATATTGGCTGTTGTTAGGGAAATATCGTCATAAGAATGTCCGAGTTGATGTGCAACTGCCTGCTATTTTTGCGTAATTCTGACTTATCTGTGGTACACATGTCTTGTTCCCGCTTAAAGAAGGCTCCGTGTATTCGAGTATAAATTGTCTAAAACCTATCCAATTCTCTCAATCTTGGTTTTATCTCAAAGGGCACGTATTACTCTATCGATTCATGTAAGTTTTATATCCATATCTGCCTTGGTTAATGAAATATATTCACATGAATGTCGTAGTGTTTTCAACCTTCTCCAATTTTTGCGTAATTAAGACTTATCTGTGGTACACATGTCCTGTTCCCACGCAAAGAAGACTCCGTCTATTCGAGCATAAATAATCTAAAACCTATCTAATTCTAGCCATCTTGGTTTTATCCCGAAGGGCACATGTTCCTCTATCGATTCATGTCAGTTTCATATCCATATTGGCTGTCGTTAGGGAGATATCGTCATCAGAATGTCCGAGTTGATGTGCAACTGCCTGCTATTTTTGCGTAATTCTGACTTATCTGTGGTACACAGGTCCTGTTCCCGCACAAAGAAGGCTCCGTGTATTCGAGTATAAATGGTCTAAAACGTATCCAATTCTTTCAATCTTGGTTTTATCTCAAAGGGCACGTGTTATTCTATCGATTCATGTAAGTTTTATATCCATATCTGCCTCGGTTAATGAAATATATTCACATGAATGTCGCAGTGTTTTCAACCTTCTCCAATTTTTGCGTAATTCTGACTTATCCGTGGTACACATGTCCTGTTCCCACGCAAAGAAGACTCTGTCTATTCGAGCATAAATAATCTAAAACCTATCCAATTCTGGCCATCTTGGCTTTATCTCAAAGGGCACATATTCCTCTATCGATTCATGTAAGTTTCATATCGATATTTGCTGTCGTTAGGGAAATATCGTCATACGAATGTCCGAGTTGATGTGCAACTGCCTGCTATTTTTGCGTAATTCTAACTTATCTGTGGAAACAGGTCCTGTTCCCGCACAAAGAAGGCTCCGTGAATTCGAGTATAAATGGTCTAAAACTTATCTAATTCTTGCAATCTTGCTTTTATCTCAAAGGGCACGTGTTGCTCTATCGATTCATGTACGTTTTATATCCATATTGGCTGTCGTTAGGGAAATATCGTCATAAGAATGTCCGAGTTGATGTGCAACTGCCTGCTATTTTTGCGTAATTCTGACTTATCTGTGGTACACAGGTCCTGTTCCCGCGCAAAGAAGACTCCTTGTATTCGAGTATAAATGGTCTAAAACGTATTCAATTTTTTTCAATCTTGGTTTTATCTCAAAGGGCACGTGTTACTCTATCGATTCATGTAAGTTTTATATCCATATCTGCCTTGGTCAATGAAATATCTGCACATGAATATCGCAGTGTTTTCAACATTCTCAAATTTTTGCGTAATTCTGACTTATCTGTGGTACACATGTCCTGTTCCCATGCAAAGAAGACTCCTTGTATTCGAGCATAAATAATCTAAAACGTATCCAATTCTTTCAATCTTGGTTTTATATCAAAGGGCACATGTTCCTCTATCGATTCATGTCAGTTGCATATCCATATTGGCTGTTGTTAGGGAAATATCGTCATAAGAATGTCCGAGTTGATGTGCAACTGCCTGCTATTTTTTCGTAATTCTGACTTATCTGTGGTACACATGTCTTGTTCCCGCGCAAAGAAGGCTCCGTGTATTCGAGTATAAATTGTCTAAAACCTATCCAATTCTCTCAATCTTGGTTTTATCTCAAAGGGCACGTATTACTCTATCGATTCATGTAAGTTTTATATCCATATCTGCCTTGGTTAATGAAATATATTCACATGAATGTCGTAGTGTTTTCAACCTTCTCCAATTTTTGCGTAATTAAGACTTATCTGTGGTACACATGTCCTGTTCCCACGCAAAGAAGACTCCGTCTATTCGAGCATAAATAATCTAAAACCTATCTAATTCTAGCCATCTTGGTTTTATCCCGAAGGGCACATGTTCCTCTATCGATTCATGTCAGTTTCATATCCATATTGGCTGTCGTTAGGGAGATATCGTCATCAGAATGTCCGAGTTGATGTGCAACTGCCTGCTATTTTTGCGTAATTCTAACTTATCTGTGGTACACAGGTCCTGTTCCCGCACAAAGAAGGCTCCGTGTATTCGAGTATAAATGGTCTAAAACGTATCCAATTCTTTCAATCTTGGTTTTATCTCAAAGGGCACGTGTTACTCTATCGATTCATGTAAGTTTTATATCCATATCTGCCTTGGTCAATGAAATATCTGCACATGAATATCGCAGTGTTTTCAACATTCTCAAATTTTTGCGTAATTCTGACTTATCTGTGGTACACATGTCCTGATCCCACGCAAAGAAGACTCTGTCTATTCGAGCATAAATAATCTAAAACCTATCCAATTCTGGCCATCTTGGCTTTATCTCAAAGGGCACATGTTCCTCTATCGATTCATGTCAGTTGCATATCCATATTGGCGGTTGTTAGGGAAATATCGTCATAAGAATGTCCGAGTTGATGTGCAACTGCCTGCTATTTTTGCGTAATTCTGACTTATCTGTGGTACACATGTCTTGTTCCCGCGCAAAGAAGGCTCCGTGTATTCGAGTATAAATTGTCTAAAACCTATCCAATTCTCTCAATCTTGGTTTTATCTCAAAGGGCATGTATTACTCTATCGATTCATGTAAGTTTTATATCCATATCTGCCTTGGTTAATGAAATATATTCACATGAATGTCGTAGTGTTTTCAACCTTCTCCAATTTTTGCGTAATTCTGACTTATCTGTGGTACACATGTCCTGTTCCCACGCAAAGAAGACTCCGTCTATTCGAGCATAAATAATCTAAAACCTATCTAATTCTAGCCATCTTGGTTTTATCCCGAAGGGCACATGTTCCTCTATCGATTCATGTCAGTTTTATATCCATATTGGCTGTCGTTAGGGAAATATTGTCATAAGAATGTCCGAGTTGATGTGCAACTGCCTGCTATTTTTGCGTAATTCTGACTTATCTGTGGTACACAGGTCCTGTTCCCGCGCAAAGAAGACTCCTTGTATTCGAGTATAAATGGTCTAAAACGTATTCAATTTTTTTCAATCTTGGTTTTATCTCAAAGGGCACGTGTTACTCTATCGATTCATGTAAGTTTTATATCCATATCTGCCTTGGTCAATGAAATATCTGCACATGAATATCGCAGTGTTTTCAACATTCTCAAATTTTTGCGTAATTCTGACTTATCTGTGGTACACATGCCCTGTTCCCATGCAAAGAAGACTCCTTGTATTCGAGCATAAATAATCTAAAACGTATCCAATTCTTTCAATCTTGGTTTTATATCAAAGGGCACGTGTTACTCTATCGATTCATGTACGTTTTATATCCATATTGGCTGTCGTTAGGGAAATATCGTCATAAGAATGTCCGAGTTGATGTGCAACTGCCTGCTATTTTTGCGTAATTCTGACTCATCTGTGGTACACATGTCCTGTTCCCGCACAAAAAAGGCTTCGGGTATTTGAGTATAAATAGTCTAAAACGTATCCCATTCTGGCAACCTTGGTGTTATCTGAAAGGGCACATGTTCTGGTATCTATTCATGTACGTTTCATATCCATATTTGCTGTAGTTAGGGTAATATTGTCATAAGATTGTCCGAGTTGATGTGCAACTGCCTGCTATTTTTTCGTAATTCAGATTTTTCTGTGGTACACAGGTCCTGTTCCCGCACAAAGGAGACTCCGTGTATTTACAGCTTAGTCTAAAACCTATCCAATTCTGGCAATCTTGATTTTATCTGAAAGGGCACATGTTCCTTTATCGATTCATGTAAGTTTCATATCCATATTTGCTGTCGTTAGGGAAATATCGTCATAAGAATGTCCGAGTTGATGTGCAACTGCCTGGTATTTTTGCATAATTCTGACTTATCTGTGGTACTCATGTCCTGTTCCCCCCCAAAGAAGGCTCCGTGTATTCGAGTATAAATGGTCTAAAACTTATCCAATTCTTGCAATCTTGCTTTTATCTCAAAGGGCACGTGTTGCTCTATCGATTCATGTACGTTTTATATCCATATTTGCCTTGGGTAATGAAATATATGCACATGAATGTCGCCGTTTTTTTCAACCTTCTCCAATTTTTGCGTAATTCTGACTTATCTGTGGTACACATGTCCTGTTCCAACGCAAAGAAAACTCCGTCTATTCGAGCATAAATAATCTAAAACCTATCTAATTCTGGCCATCTTGGTTTTATCCCAAAGGGCACATGTTCCTCTATCTATTCATGTCAGTTTCATATCCATATTTGCTATCGTTAGGGAAATATCGTCATAAGAATGTCCGAGTTGATGTGCAACTGCCTTCTATTTTTGCATAATTCTGACTTATCTGTGGTACACATGTCCTGTTCCCGCACAAAGAAGGCTCCGTGTATTCGAGTATAAATGGTCTAAAACGTATCCAATTCTCTCAATCTTGGTTTTATCTCAAAGGGCACATGTTCCGGTATCGATTCATGTAAGCCTCAGGCCCATATATGCTATCGTTAGGGAAATATCGTCATAAGAATGTCCGAGTTGATGTGCAACTGCCTGCTATTTTTTCCTAATTCTGACTTACCTGTGGTACACAGGTCCTGTTCCCCCGCAAAGAAGGCTCCGTGTATTCGAGTATAAATGGTCTAAAACGTATCCAATTTTTTCAATCTTGGTTTTATCTCAAAGGGCACGTGCTACTCTATCGATTCATGTAAGTTTTATATCCATATCTGCCTTGGGTAATGAAATATCTGCACATGAATGTTGCAGTGTTTAAAACCTTCTCAAATTTTTGCGTAATTAAGACTTATCTGTGGTACACATATCCTGTTCCAACGCAAAGAAGACTCCGTCTATTCGACCATAAATAATCTAAAACCTATCCAATTTTGGCCATCTTGGCTTCATCTTAAAGGGCACATGTTCCTCTATCCATTCATGTAAGTTTCTTATCCATATTTGCTGTCGTTAGGGAAATATCGTCATAAGAATGTCCGAGTTGATGTGCAACTGCCTGCTATTTTTGCGTAATTCTGACTTACCTGTGGTACACATGTCCTGTTCCCGCGCAAAGAAGGCTTCGGGTATTCGAGTATAAATGGTCTAAAACTTATCCAATTCTTGCACTCTTAGTGTTATCTGAAAGGGCACATGTTCCGGTATCTATTCATATAAGTTTCATATCCATATTTGCTGAAGGTAGGGAAATATCCTCATAAGAATGCCCGAGTTGACGTGCAACTGCATGCTATTTTTGCATAATTCTGACTTATCTGTGGTACACAGGTCCTGTTCCCGCACAAAGAAGGCTCCGTGTATTCGAGTATAAATGGTCTAAAACGTATCCAATTCTTTCAATTATGGTTTTATCTCAAAGGGCACGTGTTACTCTATCGATTCATGTAAGTTTTATATCCATATCTGCCTTGGTTAATGAAATATCTGCACATGAATGTCGCAGTGTTTTCAACCTTCTCCAATTTTTGCGTAATTCTGACTTATCTGTGGTACACATGTCCTGTTCCCATGCAAAGAAGACTCCGTCTATTCGACCATAAATAATCTAAAACCTATCCAGTTCTGGCCATCTTCGCTTCATCTTAAAGGGCACATGTTACTCTATCGATTCATGTAAGTTTTATATCCATATCTGCCTTGGTCAATGAAATATCTCCACATGAATGTCGCAGTCTTTTCAACCTTCTCCAATTTTTGCGTAATTAAGACTTATCTGTGGTACACATGTCCTGTTCCCACGCAAAGAAGACTCCGTCTATTCGACCATAAATAATCTAAAACCTATCCAATTCTGGCCATCTTGGTTTTATCCCAAAGGGCACATGTTCCTCTATCGATTCATGTCAGTTTCATATCCATATTGGCTGTTGTTAGGGAAATATCGTCATAAGAATGTCCGAGTTGATGTGCAACTGCCTGCTATTTTTGCGTAATTCTGACTTATCTGTGGTACACAGGTCCTGTTCCCGCACAAAGAAGGCTCCGTGTATTCGAGTATAAATGGTCTAAAACGTATCCATTTTTTCAATCTTGGTTTTATCTCAAAGGGCACGTGCTACTCTATCGATTCAAGTAAGTTTTATATCCATATCTGCCTTGGTTAATGAAATATCTGCACATGAATGTTGCAGTGTTTAAAACCTTCTCAAATTTTTCCGTAATTAAGACTTATCTGTGGTACACATATCCTGTTCCCACACAAAGAAGACTCCGTGTATTCGACCATATATAATCTAAAACCTATCCAATTCTGGCCATCTTGGCTTTATCTCAAAGGGCACATGTTCCTCTATCGGTTCATGTAAGTTTCATATCGATATTTGCTGTCGTTAGGGAAATATCGTCATAAGAATGTCCGAGTTGATGTGCAACTGCCTGCTATTTTTGCGTAATTCTCACTTATCTGTGGTACACAGGTCCTGTTCCCGCACAAAGAAAGCTCCATGTATTCGAGTATAAATGGTCTAAAACTTATCTAATTCTTGCAATCTTGCTTTTATCTCAAAGGGCACGTGTTGCTCTATCGATTCATGTACGTTTTATATCCATATAGGCTGTCGTTAGGGAAATATCGTCATAAGAATGTCCGAGTTGATGTGCAACTGCCTGCTATTTTTGCGTAATTCTGACTTATCTGTGGTACACAGGTCCTGTTCCCGCGCAAAGAAGACTCCTTGTATTCGAGTATAAATGGTCTAAAACGTATCCAATTTTTTTCAATCTTGGTTTTATCTAAAAGGGCACGTGTTACTCTATCGATTCAAGTAAGTTTTATATCCATATCTGCCTTGGTCAATGAAATATCTGCACATGAATATCGCAGTGTTTTCAACCTTCTCCAATTTTTGCGTAATTCTGACTTATCTTTGGTACACATGTCCTGTTCCAACGCAAAGAAAACTCCGTCTATTCGAGCATAAATAATCTAAAACCTATCTAATTCTGGCCATCTTGGTTTTATCCCAAAGGGCACATGTTCCTCTATCGATTCATGTCAGTTTCATATCCATATTGGCTGTCGTTAGGGAAATATCGTCATCAGAATGTCCGAGTTGATGTGCAACTGCCTGCTATTTTTGCGTAATTCTGACTTATCTGTGGTACACATGTCTTGTTCCCGCGCAAAGAAGGCTCCTTGTATTCGAGTATAAATGGTCTAAAACCTTTCCAATTTTTTCAATCTTGGTTTCATCCCAAAGGGCACGTGTTACTCTATCGATTCATGAAAGTTTTATATCCATATCTGCCTTGCTTAATGAAATATATGCACATGAATGTCGCAGTGTTTTCAACCTTCTCAAATTTTTGCGTAATTCTGACTTATCTGTGGTACACATGTCCTGTTCCCATGCAAAGAAGACTCCGTGTATTCGAGCATAAATAATCTAAAACCTATCTAATTCTGGCCATCTTGGTTTTATCCCAAAGGGCACATGTTCCTCTATCGATTCATGTCAGTTGCATATCCATATTGGCTGTCGTTAGGGAAATATCGTCATGAGAATGTCCGAGTTGATGTGCAACTGCCTGGTTTTTTGCGTAATTCTGACTTATCTGTGGTACACAGGTCCTGTTCCCGCACAAAGAAGGCTCCGTGTATTCGAGTATAAATGGTCTAAAACGTATCCAATTCTTTCAATTATGGTTTTATCTCAAAGGGCACGTGTTACTCTATCGATTCTTGTAAGTTTTATATCCATATCTGCCTTGGTTAATGAAATATATGCACATGAATGTCGCAGTGTTTTCAACCTTCTCCAATTTTTGCGTAATTCTGACTTATCTGTGGTACACATGTCCTGTTCCCATGCAAAGAAGACTCCGTGTATTCGAGTATAAATAATCTAAAACCTATCCATTTCTGGCCATCTTGGCTTTATCTTAAAGGGCACATGTTACTCTATCGATTCATGTAAGTTTTATATCCATATCTGCCTTGGTCAATGAAATATCTCCACATGAATGTCGCAGTATTTTCAACCTTCCCCAATTTTTGCGTAATTAAGACTTATCTGTGGTACACATGTCCTGTTCCCACGCAAAGATGACTCCGTCTATTCGACCATAAATAATCTAAAACCTATCCAATTCTGGCCATCTTGGTTTTATCCCAAAGGGCACATGTTCCTCTATCGATTCATGTCAGTTTCATATCCATATTGGCTGTTGTTAGGGAAATATCGTCATGAGAATGTCCGAGTTGATGTGCAACTGCCTGCTATTTTTGCGTAATTCTGACTTATCTGTGGTACACAGGTCCTGTTCCCGCACAAAGAAGGCTCCGTGTATTCGAGTATAAATGGTCTAAAACGTATCCATTTTTTCAATCTTGGTTTTATCTCAAAGGGCACGTGCTACTTTATCGATTCATGTAAGTTTTATATCCATATCTGCCTTGGTCAATGAAATATCTGCACATGAATGTTGCAGTGTTTAAAACCTTCTCAAATTTTTGCGTAATTAAGACTTATCTGTGGTACACATATCCTCTTCCCACGCAAAGAAGACTCCGTGTATTCGAGCATAAATAATCTAAAACCTATCTAATTCTGGCCATCTCGGTTTTACCCCGAAGGGCACATGTTCCTCTATCGATTCATGTCAGTTGCATATCCATATTGGCTGTCGTTAGGGAAATATCGTCATAAGAATGTCCGAGTTGATGTGCAACTGCCTGGTTTTTTGCGTAATTCTGACTTATCTGTGGTACACATGTCTTGTTCCCGCGCAAACAAGGCTCCGTGTATTCGAGTATAAATGGTCTAAAACGTATCCAATTCTTTCAATCTTGGTTTATATCAAAGGGCACGTGTTACTCTATCGATTCATGTAAGTTTTATATCCTTATCTGCCTTGGTTAATGAAATATATTCACATGAATGTCGCAGTGTTTTCAACCTTCTCCAATTTTTGCGTAATTCTGACTTATCTGTGGTACACATGTCCTGTTCCCACACAAAGAAGACTCCGTGGATTCGACCATAAATAATCTAAAACCTATCCAATTCTGGCCATCTTGGCTTTATCTCCAAGGTCACATGTTCCTCTATCGGTTCATGTAAGTTTCATATCGATATTTGCTGTCGTTAGGGAAATATCGTCATAAGAATGTCCGAGTTGATGTGCAACTGAATGCTATTTTTGCGTAATTCTCACTTATCTGTGGTACACAGGTCCTGTTCCCGCACAAAGAAAGCTCCATGTATTCGAGTATAAATGGTCTAAAACTTATCTAATTCTTGCAATCTTGCTTTTTTCTCAAAGGGCACGTGTTGCTCTATCGATTCATGTACGTTTTATATCCATATTTGCTGTAGTTAGGGTAATATTGTCATAAGATTGTCCGAGTTGATGTGCAACTGCCTGCTATTTTTTCGTAATTCAGATTTTTCTGTGGTACACAGGTCCTGTTCCCGCAAAAAGGAGACTCCGTGTGTTTACAGCTTAGTCTAAAACCTATCCAATTCTGGCAATCTTGATTTTATCTGAAAGGGCACATGTTCCTTTATCGATTCATGAAAGTTTTATATCCATATCTGCCTTGCTTAATGAAAGATATGCACATGAATGTCGCAGTGTTTTCAACCTTCTCAAATTTTTGCGTAATTCTGACTTATCTGTGGTACACATGTCCTGTTCCCATGCAAAGAAGACTCCGTCTATTCGACCATAAATAATCTAAAACCTATCCAATTCTGGCCATCTTGGCTTCATCTTAAAGGGCACATGTTCCTCTATCCATTCATGTAAGTTTCTTATCCATATTTGCTGTTGTTAGGGAAATATCGTCACAAGAATGTCCAAGTTGATATCCAACTGCCTGCTATTTTTGCGTAATTCTGACTTATCTGTGGTACACAGGTCCTGTTCCCGCACAAAGAAGGCTCCGTGTATTCGAGTATAAATGGTCTAAAACGTATCCAATTCTTTCAATCTTGGATTTATCTCAAAGGGCACGTGTTACTCTATCGATTCACGTAAGTTTTATATCCATATCTGCCTTGGTTAATGAAATATATGCACATGAATGTCGCAGTGTTTTCAACCTTCTGCAATTTTTGCGTAATTCTGACTTATCTGTGGTACACATGTCCTGTTCCCATGCAAAGAAGACTCCGTGTATTCGAGTATAAATAATCTAAAACCTATCCATTTCTGGCCATCTTGGCTTCATCTTAAAGGGCACATGTTCCTCTACCGATTCATGTAAGTTTCTTATCCATATTTGCTGTCGTTAGGGAAATATCGTCACCAGAATGTCCGAGTTGATGTGCAACTGCCTGCTATTTTTGCGTAATTCTCACTTATCTGTGGTACACAGGTCCTGTTCCCGCACAAAGAAAGCTCCGTGTATTCGAGTATAAATGGTCTAAAACGTATCCAATTCTTGCAATCTTGCTTTTATCTCAAAGGGCACGTGTTGCTCTATCGATTCATGTACGTTTTATATCCATATTGGCTGTCGTTAGGGAAATATCGTCATAAGAATGTCCGAGTTGATGTGCAACTGCCTGCTATTTTTGTGTAATTCTGACTTATCTGTGGTACACAGGTCCTGTTCCCGCGCAAAGAAGACTCCTTGTATTCGAGTATAAATGGTCTAAAACGTATCCAATTTTTTCAATCTTGGTTTCATCTCAAAGGGCACGTGTTACTCTATCGATTCATGAAAGTTTTATATCCATATCTGCCTTGCTTAATGAAAGATATGCACATGAATGTCGCAGTGTTTTCAACCTTCTCAAATTTTTGCGTAATTCTGACTTATCTGTGGTACACATGTCCTGTTCCCATGCAAAGAAGACTCCGTCTATTCGACCATAAATAATCTAAAACCTATCCAATTCTGGCCATCTTGGCTTCATCTTAAAGGGCACATGTTCCTCTATCCATTCATGTAAGTTTCTTATCCATATTTGCTGTTGTTAGGGAAATATCGTCACAAGAATGTCCAAGTTGATATCCAACTGCCTGCTATTTTTGCGTAATTCTGACTTATCTGTGGTACACAGGTCCTGTTCCCGCACAAAGAAGGCTCCGTGTATTCGAGTATAAATGGTCTAAAACGTATCCAATTCTTTCAATCTTGGATTTATCTCAAAGGGCACGTGTTACTCTATCGATTCACGTAAGTTTTATATCCATATCTGCCTTGGTTAATGAAATATATGCACATGAATGTCGCAGTGTTTTCAACCTTCTGCAATTTTTGCGTAATTCTGACTTATCTGTGGTACACATGTCCTGTTCCCATGCAAAGAAGACTCCGTGTATTCGAGTATAAATAATCTAAAACCTATCCATTTCTGGCCATCTTGGCTTCATCTTAAAGGGCACATGTTCCTCTACCGATTCATGTAAGTGTCTTATCCATATTTGCTGTCGTTAGGGAAATATCGTCACCAGAATGTCCGAGTTGATGTGCAACTGCCTGCTATTTTTGCGAAATTCTGACTTATCTGTGGTACACAGGTCCTGTTCCCGCACAAAGAAAGCTCCGTGTATTCGAGTATAAATGGTCTAAAACGTATCCAATTCTTTCAATCATGGTTTTATATCAAAGGGCACGTGTTACTCTATCGATTCATGTAAGTTTTATATCCATATCTGCATTGGTCAATGATATATCTCCACATGAATGTCGCAGTCTTTTCAACCTTCTCCAATTTTTGCGTAATTAAGACTTATCTGTGGTACACATGTCCTGTTCTTACGCAAAGAAGACTCCGTCTATTCGACCATAAATAATCTAAAACCTATCCAATTCTGGCCATCTTGGTTGTATCCCAAAGGGCACATGTTCCTCTATCGATTCATGTCAGTTTCATATCCATATTGGCTGTTGTTAGGGAAATATCGTCATAAGAATGTCCGAGTTGATGTGCAACTGCCTGCTATTTTTGCGTAATTCTGACTTATCTGTGGTACACAGGTCCTGTTCCCGCACAAAGAAGGCTCCGTGTATTCGAGTATAAATGGTCTAAAACGTATCCAATTCTTTCAATCTTGGTTTTATCTGAAAGGGCACGTGTTACTCTATCGATTCATGTAAGTTTTATATCCATATCTGCCTTGGGTAATGAAATATCTGCACATGAATGTTGCAGTGTTTAAAACCTTCTCAAATTTTTGCGTAATTAAGACTTATCTGTGGTACACATATCCTGTTCCCACGCAAAGAAGACTCCGTGTATTCGAGCATAAATAATCTAAAACCTATCTAATTCTGGCCATCTTGGTTTTATCCCGAAGGGCACATGTTCCTCTATCGATTCATGTCAGTTGCATATCCATATTGGCTGTCGTTAGGGAAATATCGTCATAAGAATGTCCGAGTTGATGTGCAACTGCCTGCTATTTTTGCGTAATTCTGACTTACCTGTGGTACACAGGTCCTGTTCCCGCGCAAAGAAGGCTCCGTGTATTCGAGTATAAATGGTCTAACAATTCTCCAATTTTTGCACTCTTAGTGTTATCTGAAAGGGCACATGTTCCGCTATATATTCATGTAAGTTTCATATCCATATTTGCTGTCGTTAGGGAAATATCGTCATAAGAATGTCCGAGTTGATGTGCAACTGCCTGCTATTTTTGCATAATTCTGACTTATCTGTGGTACACATGTCCTGTTCCCGCACAAAGAAGGCTCCGTGTGTTCGAGTATAAATGGTCTAAAACTTATCCAATTCTTGCAATCTTGCTTTTATCTCAAAGGGCACGTGTTGTTCTATCGATTCATGTACGTTTTATATCCATATTTGCCTTGGGTGAAGAATTATATATGCACATGAATGTCGCCGTTTTTTTCAACCTTCTCCAATTTTTGCGTAATTCTGACTTATCTTTGGTACACATGTCCTGTTCCAACGCAAAGAAAACTCCGTCTATTCGAGCATAAATAATCTAAAACCTATCTAATTCTGGCCATCTTGGTTTTATCCCAAAGGGCACATGTTCCTCTATCGATTCATGTCAGTTTCATATCCATATTGGCTGTCGTTAGGGAAACATCGTCATAAGAATGTCCGAGTTGATGTGGAACTGCCTTCTATTTATGCGTAATTCTGATTTATCTGTGGTACACAGGTCCTGTTCCCGCACAAAAAAGGCTTCGGGTATTTGACTATATATAGTCTAAAACGTATCCCTTTCTGGCAACCTTGGTGTTATCTGAAAGGGCACATGTTCCTTTATCGATTCATGTAAGCCTCAGACCCATATTTGCTATCGTTAGGGAAATATCGTCATAAGAATGTCCGAGTTGATGTGCAACTGCCTGCTATTTTTTCGTAATTCTGATTTATCTGTGGTACACAGGTCCTGTTCCCGCACAAAGACGGCTCCGTGTATTCGAGTATAAATGGTCTAAAAATTCTCCAATCTTTGCACTCTTAGTGTTATCTGAAAGGGCACATGTTCCACTATCTATTCATGTAAGTTTCTTATCCATATTTGCTGTCGTTAGGGAAATATCGTCATGAGAATGTCCGAGTTGATGTGCAACTGCCTGCTATTTTTGCATAATTCTGACTTATCTGTGGTACACATGTCCTGTTCCCGCACAAAGAAGGCTCCGTGTATTCGAGTATAAATGGTCTAAAACTTATCCAATTCTTGCAATCTTGCTTTTATCTCAAATGGCACGTGTTGTTCTATCGATTCATGTACGTTTTATATCCATATTTGCCTTGGGTAATGAAATATATGCACATGAATGTCGCCGTTTTTTCAACCTTCTCCAATTTTTGCGTAATTCTGACTTATCTTTGGTACACATGTCCTGTTCCAACGCATAGAAAGCAAAACTCCGTCTATTCGAGCATAAATAATCTAAAACCTATCTAACTCTGGCCATCTTGGTTTTATCCCAAAGGGCACATGTTCCTCTATCGATTCATGTCAGTTTCATATCCATATTGGCTGTCGTTAGGGAAACATCGTCATAAGAATGTCCAAGTTGATGTGGAACTGCCTGCTATTTGTGCGTAATTCTGATTTATCTGTGGTACACAGGTCCTGTTCCCGCACAAAGAAGGCTCCGTGTATTCGAGTATAAATGGTCAAAAACGTATCCAATTCTTTCAATCTTGGTTTTATCTCAAAGGGCACGTGTTACTCTATCGATTCACGTAAGTTTTATATCCATATCTGCCTTGGTTAATGAAATATATGCACATGAATGTCGCAGTGTTTTCAACCTTCTGCAATTTTTGCGTAATTCTGACTTATCTGTGGTACACATGTCCTGTTCCCATGCAAAGAAGACTCCGTGTATTCGAGTATAAATAATCTAAAACCTATCCATTTCTGGCCATCTTGGCTTCATCTTAAAGGGCACATGTTCCTCTACCGATTCATGTAAGTTTCTTATCCATATTTGCTGTCGTTAGGGAAATATCGTCACCAGAATGTCCGAGTTGATATGCAACTGCCTGCTATTTTTGCGTAATTCTGACTTATCTGTGGTACACAGGTCCTGTTCCCGCACAAAGAAAGCTCCGTGTATTCGAGTATAAATGGTCTAAAACGTATCCCATTCTTTCAATCTTGGTTTTATATCAAAGGGCACGTGTTACTCTATCGATTCATGTAAGTTTTATATCCATATCTGCCTTGGTCAATGAAATATCTCCACATGAATGTCGCAGTCTTTTCAAACTTCTCCAATTTTTGCGTAATTCTGACTTATCTGTGGTACACAGGTCCTGTTCCCACGCAAAGAAGACTCCGTCTATTCGACCATAAATAATCTAAAACCTATCCAATTATGGCCATCTTGGTTTTATCCCAAAGGGCACATGTTCCTCTATCGATTCATGTCAGTTTCATATCCATATTGGCTGTTGTTAGGGAAATATCGTCATAAGAATGTCCGAGTTGATGTGCAACTGCCTGCTATTTTTGCGTAATTTTGACTTATCTGTGGTACACAGGTCCTGTTCCCGCACAAAGAAGGCTCCGTGTATTCGAGTATAAATGGTCTAAAACGTATCCAATTCTTTCAATCTTGGTTTTATCTGAAAGGGCACGTGTTACTCTATCGATTCATGTAAGTTTTATATCCATATCTGCCTTGGGTAATGAAATATCTGCACATGAATGTTGCAGTGTTTAAAACCTTCTCAAATTTTTGCGTAATTAAGACTTATCTGTGGTACACATATCCTGTTCCCACGCAAAGAAGACTCCGTGTATTCGAGCATAAATAATCTAAAACCTATCTAATTCTGGCCATCTTGGTTTTATCCCGAAGGGCACGTGTTCCTCTATCGATTCATGTCAGTTGCATATCCATATTGGCTGTCGTTAGGGAAATATCGTCATAAGAATGTCCGAGTTGATGTGCAACTGCCTGCTATTTTTGCGTAGTTCAGACTTATCAGTGGTACACAGGTCCTGTTCCCGCACAAAGAAGGCTCCGTGTATTCGAGTATAAATGGTCTAAAACGTATCCAATTCTTTCAATCTTGGTTTTATCTCAAAGGGCACGTGTTACTCTATCGATTCATGTAAGTTTTATATCCATATCTGCCTTGGTTAATGAAATATATTCACATGAATGTCGCAGTGTTTTCAACCTTCTCCAATTTTTGCGTAATTCTGACTTATCTGTGGTACACAGGTCCTGTTCCTGCACAAAGAAGGCTCCGTGTATTCGAGTATAAATGGTCTAAAACGTATCCAATTTCTTCTATCTTGGTTTTATCTCAAAGGGCACGTGTTACTCTATCGATTCATGTAAGTTTTATATCCATATCTGCCTTGGTCAATGAAATATCTCCACATGAATGTCGCAGTCTTTTCAACCTTCTCCAATTTTTGCGTAATTAAGACTTATCTGTGGTACACATGTCCTGTTCCCACGCAAAGAAGACTCCGTCTATTCGACCATAAATAATCTAAAACCTATCCAATTCTGGCCATCTTGGTTTTATCCCAAAGGGCACATGTTCCTCTATCGATTCATGTCAGTTTCATATCCATATTGGCTGTTGTTAGGGAAATATCGTCATAAGAATGTCCGAGTTGATGCGCAACTGCCTGCTATTTGTGCGTAATTCTGACTTATCTGTGGTACACAGGTCCTGTTCCCGCACAAAGAAGGCTCCGTGTATTCGAGTATAAATGGTCTAAAACGTATCCAATTTTTTCTATCTTGGTTTTATCTCAAAGGGCACGTGTTACTCTATCGATTCATGTAAGTTTTATATCCATATCTGCCTTGGTCAATGAAATATCTCCACAGGAATGTCGCAGTCTTTTCAACCTTCTCCAATTTTTGCGTAATTCTGACTTATCTGTGGTACACAGGTCCTGTTCCCGCACAAAGAAGGCTCCGTGTATTCGAGTATAAATGGTCTAAAACTTATCCAATTCTTGCAATCTTGCTTTTATCTCAAAGGGCACGTGTTGTTCTATCGATTCATGTACGTTTTATATCCATATTTGCCTTGGGTGAAGAAATATATATGCACATGAATGTCGCCGTTTTTTTTTCAACCTTCTCCAATTTTTGCGTAATTCTGACTTATCTTTGGTACACATGTCCTGTTCCAACGCAAAGAAAACTCCGTCTATTCGAGCATAAATAATCTAAAACCTATCTAATTCTGGCCATCTTGGTTTTATCCCAAAGGGCACATGTTCCTCCATCGATTCATGTCAGTTTCATATCCATATTAGCTGTCTTTAGGGAAACATCGTCATAAGAATGTCCGAGTTGATGTGGAACTGCCTGCTATTTGTGCGTAATTCTGATTTATCTGTGGTACACATGTCCTGTTCCCATGCAAAGAAGACTCCGTCTATTCGACCATAAATAATCTAACACCTATCCAATTCTGGCCATCTTGGCTTCATCATAAAGGGCACATGTTCCTCTATCGATTCATGTCAGTTTCATATCCATATTGGCTGTTGTTAGGGAAATATCGTCATAAGAATGTCCGAGTTGATGTGCAACTGCCTGCTATTTTTGCGTAATTCTGACTTATCTGTGGTACACAGGTCCTGTTCCCGCACAAAGAAGGCTCCGGTGTATTCGAGTATAAATGGTCTAAAACGTATCCAATTTTTTCAATCTTGTTTTATCTCAAAGGGCACGTGCTACTCTATTGATTTATGTACGTTTTATATCCATATCTGCCTTGGGTAATGAAATATCTGCACATGAATGTTGCAGTGTTTAAAACCTTCTCAAATTTTTGCGTAATTAAGACTTATCCGTGGTACACATATCCTGTTCCCACGCAAAGAAGACTCCGTCTATTCGACCATAAATAATCTAAAACCTATCCAATTTTGGCCATCTTGGCTTCATCTTAAAGGGCACATGTTCCTCTATCCATTCATGTAAGTTTCTTATCCATATTTGCTGTCGTTAGGGAAATATCGTCATAAGAATGTCCGAGTTAATGTGCAACTGCCTGCTATTTTTGCGTAATTCTGACTTACCTGTGGTACACAGGTCCTGTTCCCGCGCAAAGAAGGCTCCGTGTATTCGAGTATAAATGGTCTAACAATTCTCCAATTTTTGCACTCTTAGTGTTATCTGAAAGGGCACATGTTCCGCTATCTATTCATGTAAGTTTCATATCCATATTTGCTGTCGTTAGGGAAATATCGTCATAAGAATGTCCGAGTTGATGTGCAACTGCCTGCTATTTTTGCATAATTCTGACTTATCTGTGGTACACATGTCCTGTTCCCGCACAAAGAAGGCTCCGTGTATTCGAGTATAAATGGTCTAAAACTTATCCAATTCTTGCAATCTTGCTTTTATCTCAAAGGCCACGTGTTGTTCTATCGATTCATGTACGTTTTATATCCATATTTGCCTTGGGTGAAGAATTATATATGCACATGAATGTCGCCGTTTTTTTCAACCTTCTCCAATTTTTGCGTAATTCTGACTTATCTTTGGTACACATGTCCTGTTCCAACGCAAAGAAAACTCCGTCTATTCGAGCATAAATAATCTAAAACCTATCTGATTCTGGCCATCTTGGTTTTATCCCAAAGGGCACATGTTCCTCTATCGATTCTTGTCAGTTTCATATCCATATTGGCTGTCGTTAGGTAAACATTGTCATAAGAATGTCCGAGTTGATGTGGAACTGCCTGCTATTTGTGCGTAATTCTGATTTATCTGTGGTACACAGGTCCTGTTCCCGCACAAAGAAGGCTCCGTGTATTCGAGTATAAATGGTCTAAAACGTATCCAATTCTCTCAATCTTGGTTTTATCTCAAAGGGCACGTGTTACTCTATCGATTCATGTAAGTTTTATATCCATATCTGCCTTGGGTAATGAAATATATTCCCATGACTGTCGCAGTGTTTTCAACCTTCTCCAATTTTTGCGTAATTTTGACTTATCTGTGGTACACGTGTCCTGTTCCCACGCAAAGAAGACTCCGTCTATTCGACCATAAATAATCTAAAACCTATCCAATTTTGGCCATCTTGGCTTTATCTCAAAGGGCACATGTTCCTCTATCGATTAATGTAAGTTTCTTATCCATATTTGCTGTCGTTAGGGAAATATCGTCATAAGAATGTCCGAGTTGATGTGCAACTGCCTTCTATTTTTGCGTAATTCTGACTCATCTGTAGTACACATGTCCTGTTCCCGCACAAAAAAGGCTTCGGGTATTTGACTATATATAGTCTAAAACGTATCCCTTTCTGGCAACCTTGGTGTTATCTGAAAGGGCACATGTTCCTTTATCGATTCATGTAAGCCTCAGACCCATATTTGCTATCGTTAGGGAAATATCGTCATAAGAATGTCCGAGTTGATGTGCAACTGCCTGCTATTTTTTCGTAATTCTGACTTACCTGTGGTACACAGGTCCTGTTCCCGCGCAAAGAAGGCTCCGTGTATTCGAGTATAAATGGTCTAAAAATTCTCCAATTTTTGCACTCTTAGTGTTATCTGAAAGGGCACATGTTCCGCTATCTATTCATGTCAGTTTCATATCCATATTTGCTGTCGTTAGCGAAATATCGTCATAAGAATGTCCGAGTTGATGTGCAACTGCCTGCTATTTTTACGTAATTCTGATTTATCTGTGGTACACAGGTCCTGTTCCCGCACAAAGAAGGCTCCGTGTATTCGAGTATAAATGGTCTAAAAATTCTCCAATCTTTGCACTCTTAGTGTTATCTGAAAGGGCACATGTTCCACTATCTATTCATGTAAGTTTCATATCCATATTTGCTGTCGTTAGGGAAATATCGTCATGAGAATGTCCGAGTTGATGTGCAACTGCCTGCTATTTTTGCATAATTCTGACTTATCTGTGGTACACATGTCCTGTTCCCGCACAAAGAAGGCTCCGTGTATTCGAGTATAAATGGTCTAAAACTTATCCAATTCTTGCAATCTTGCTTTTATCTCAAAGGGCACGTGTTGTTCTATCGATTCATGTACGTTTTATATCCATATTTGCCTTGGGTAATGAAATATATGCACATGAATGTCGCCGTTTTTTCAACCTTCTCCAATTTTTGCGTAATTCTGACTTATCTTTGGTACACATGTCCTGTTCCAACGCATAGAAAGCAAAACTCCGTCTATTCGAGCATAAATAATCTAAAACCCATCTAATTCTGGCCATCTTGGTTTTATCCCAAAGGGCACATGTTCCTCTATCGATTCATGTCAGTTTCATATCCATATTGGCTGTCGTTAGGGAAACATCGTCATAAGAATGTCCAAGTTGATGTGGAACTGCCTGCTATTTGTGCGTAATTCTGATTTATCTGTGGTACACAGGCCCTGTTCCCGCACAAAGAAGGCTCCGTGTATTCGAGTATAAATGGTCAAAAACGTATCCAATTCTTTCAATCTTGGTTTTATCTCAAAGGGCACGTGTTACTCTATCGATTCATGTACGTTTTATATCCATATCTGCCTTGGGTAATGAAATATCTGCACATGAATGTTGCAGTGTTTTCAACCTTCTCAAATTTTTGCGTAATTCTGACTTATCTGTGGTACATATGTCCTGTTCCCACGCAAAGAAGACTATGTGTATTCGAGCATAAATAATCTAAAACCTATCCAATTCTGGCCATCTTGGCTTTATCCCAAAGGGCACATGTTCCTTTAACGATTCATGTCAGTTTCATATCCATATTGGCTGTCGTTAGGGAAATATCGTCATAAGAATAGTCGAGTTGATGTGGAACTGCCTGCATTTTTTGCGTAATTCTGACTTTTCTTTGGTACACAGTCCTGTTCCCGCACAAAGAAGGCTCCGTGTATTCGAGTATAAATAGTCTAAAACCTATCCAATTCTGGCACTCTTGATTTAATCTGAAAGGGCACATGTTCCTCTATCGATTCATGTAAGCTTCAGACCCATATTTGCTATCGTTAGGGAAATATCGTCACCAGAATGTCCGAGTTGATATGCAACTGCCTGCTATTTTTGCGTAATTCTGACTTATCTGTGGTACACAGGTCCTGTTCCCGCACAAAGAAGGCTCCGTGTATTCGAGTATAAATGGTCTAAAACGTATCCAATTCTTTCAATCTTGGTTTTATATCAAAGGGCACGTGTTACTCTATCGATTCATGTAAGTTTTATATCCATATTTGCCTTGGGTGAAGAATTATATATGCACATGAATGTCGCCGTTTTTTTCAACCTTCTCCAATTTTTGCGTAATTCTGACTTATCTGTGGTACACATGTCCTGTTCCCATGCAAAGAAAACTCCGTCTACTCGACCATAAATAATCTAAAACCTATCCAATTCTGGCCATCTTGGTTTTATCCCAAAGGGCACATGTTCCTCTATCGATTCATGTCAGTTTCATATCCATATTGGCTGTTGTTAGGGAAATATCGTCATAAGAATGTCCGAGTTGATGTGCAACTGCCTGCTATTTTTGCGTAATTCTGACTTATCTGTGGTACACATGTCCTGTTCCCGCACAAAGAAGGCTCCGTGTATTCGAGTATAAATGGTCTAAAACGTATCCAATTTTTTCAATCTTGGTTTTATCTCAAAGGGCACGTGCTACTCTATCGATTCATGTACGTTTTATATCCATATCTGCCTTGGGTAATGAAATATCTGCACATGAATGTTGCAGTGTTTAAAACCTTCTCAAATTTTTGCGTAATTAAGACTTATCTGTGGTACACATATCCTGTTCCAACGCAAAGAAGACTCCGTCTATTCGACCATAAATAATCTAAAACCTATCCAATTCTGGCCATCTTGCTTTTATCTCAAAGGGCACGTGTTGTTCTATCGATTCATGTACGTTTTATATCCATATTTGCCTTGGGTGAAGAAATATATATGCACATGAATGTCGCCGTTTTTTTTCAACCTTCTCCAATTTTTGCGTAATTCTGACTTATCTTTGGTACACATGTCCTGTTCCAACGCAAAGAAAACTCCGTCTATTCGAGCATAAATAATCTAAAACCTATCTAATTCTGGCCATCTTGGTTTTATCCCAAAGGGCACATGTTCCTCCATCGATTCATGTCAGTTTCATATCCATATTGGCTGTCGTTAGGGAAACATCGTCATAAGAATGTCCGAGTTGATGTGGAACTGCCTGCTATTTGTGCGTAATTCTGATTTATCTGTGGTACACATGTCCTGTTCCCATGCAAAGAAGACTCCGTCTATTCGACCATAAATAATCTAACACCTATCCAATTCTGGCCATCTTGGTTTTATCCCAAAGGGCACATGTTCCTCTATCGATTCATGTCAGTTTCATATCCATATTGGCTGTTGTTAGGGAAATATCGTCATAAGAATGTCCGAGTTGATGTGCAACTGCCTGCTATTTTTGCGTAATTCTGACTTATCTGTGGTACACAGGTCCTGTTCCCGCACAAAGAAGGCTCCGTGTATTCGAGTATAAATGGTCTAAAACGTATCCAATTTTTTCAATCTTTGTTTTATCTCAAAGGGCACGTGCTACTCTATTGATTTATGTACGTTTTATATCCATATCTGCCTTGGGTAATGAAATATCTGCACATGAATGTTGCAGTGTTTAAAACCTTCTCAAATTTTTGCGTAATTAAGACTTATCTGTGGTACACATATCCTGTTCCCACGCAAAGAAGACTCCGTCTATTCGACCATAAATAATCTAAAACCTATCCAATTTTGGCCATCTTGGCTTCATCTTAAAGGGCACATGTTCCTCTATCGATTCATGTAAGTTTCTTATCCATATTTGCTGTCGTTAGGGAAATATCGTCATAAGAATGTCCGAGTTGATGTGCAACTGCCTGCTATTTTTTCGTAATTCTGACTTACCTGTGGTACACAGGTCCTGTTCCCGCGCAAAGAAGGCTCCGTGTATTCGAGTATAAATGGTCTAAAAATTCTCCAATTTTTGCACTCTTAGTGTTATCTGAAAGGGCACATGTTCCGCTATCTATTCATGTAAGTTTCATATCCATATTTGCTGTCGTTAGGGAAATATCGTCATAAGAATGTCCGAGTTGATGTGCAACTGCCTGCTATTTTTGCATAATTCTGACTTATCTGTGGTACACATGTCCTGTTCCCGCACAAAGAAGGCTCCGTGTATTCGAGTATAAATGGTCTAAAACTTATCCAATTCTTGCAATCTTGCTTTTATCTCAAAGGCCACGTGTTGTTCTATCGATTCATGTACGTTTTATATCCATATTTGCCTTGGGTGAAGAAATATATATGCACATGTTGGGTGAAGAAATATATATCCACATGAATGTCGCCGTTTTTTTTTCAACCTTCTCCAATTTTTGCGTAATTCTGACTTATCTTTGGTACACATGTCCTGTTCCAACGCAAAGAAAACTCCGTCTATTCGAGCATAAATAATCTAAAACCTATCCAATTCTGGCCATCTTGGCTTTATCCCAAAGGGCACATGTTCCTCCATCGATTCATGTCAGTTTTCATATCCATATTAGCTGTCTTTAGGGAAACATCGTCATAAGAATGTCCGAGTTGATGTGGAACTGCCTGCTATTTGTGCGTAATTCTGATTTATCTGTGGTACACATGTCCTGTTCCCATGCAAAGAAGACTCCGTCTATTCGACCATAAATAATCTAACACCTATCCAATTCTGGCCATCTTGGCTTCATCTTAAAGGGCACATGTTCCTCTATCGATTCATGTCAGTTTCATATCCATATTGGCTGTTGTTAGGGAAATATCGTCATAAGAATGTCCGAGTTTGATGTGCAACTGCCTGCTATTTTTGCGTAATTCTGACTTATCTGTGGTACACAGTCCTGTTCCCGCACAAAGAAGGCTCCGTGTATTCGAGTATAAATGGTCTAAAACGTATCCAATTTTTTCAATCTTTGTTTTATCTCAAAGGGCACGTGCTACTCTATTGATTTATGTACGTTTTATATCCATATCTGCCTTGGGTAATGAAATATCTGCACATGAATGTTGCAGTGTTTAAAACCTTCTCAAATTTTTGCGTAATTAAGACTTATCCGTGGTACACATATCCTGTTCCCACGCAAAGAAGACTCCGTCTATTCGACCATAAATAATCTAAAACCTATCCAATTTTGGCCATCTTGGCTTCATCTTAAAGGGCACATGTTCCTCTATCCATTCATGTAAGTTTCTTATCCATATTTGCTGTCGTTAGGGAAATATCGTCATAAGAATGTCCGAGTTAATGTGCAACTGCATGCTATTTTTGCGTAATTCTGACTTACCTGTGGTACACAGGTTCCTGTTCCCGCGCAAAGAAGGCTCCGTGTATTCGAGTATAAATGGTGTAACATTCTCCAATTTTTGCACTCTTAGTGTTATCTGAAAGGGCACATGTTCTGCTATCTATTCATGTAAGTTTCATATCCATATTTGCTGTCGTTAGGGAAATATCGTCATAAGAATGTCCGAGTTGATGTGCAACTGCCTGCTATTTTTGCATAATTCTGACTTATCTGTGGTACACATGTCCTGTTCCCGCACAAAGAAGGCTCCGTGTATTCGAGTATAAATGGTCTAAAACTTATCCAATTCTTGCAATCTTGCTTTTATCTCAAAGGCCACGTGTTGTTCTATCGATTCATGTACGTTTTATATCCATATTTGCCTTGGGTGAAGAATTATATATGCACATGAATGTCGCCGTTTTTTTCAACCTTCTCCAATTTTTTGCGTAATTCTGACTTATCTTTGGTACACATGTCCTGTTCCAACGCAAAGAAAACTCCGTCTATTCGAGCATAAATAATCTAAAACCTATCTGATTCTGGCCATCTTGGTTTTATCCCAAAGGGCACATGTTCCTCTATCGATTCTTGTCAGTTTCATATCCATATTGGCTGTCGTTAGGTAAACATCGTCATAAGAATGTCCGAGTTGATGTGGAACTGCCTGCTCATTTGTGCGCAATTCTGATTTATCTGTGGTACACAGGTCCTGTTCCCGCACAAAGAAGGCTCCGTGTATTCGAGTATAAATGGTCTAAAACGTATCCAATTCTCTCAATCTTGGTTTTATCTCAAAGGGCATGTGTTACTCTATCGATTCATGTAAGTTTTATATCCATATCTGCCTTGGGTAATGAAATATATTCCCATGAATGTCGCAGTGTTTTCAACCTTCTCCAATTTTTGCGTAATTTTGACTTATCTGTGGTACACGTGTCCTGTTCCCACGCAAAGAAGACTCCGTCTATTCGACCATAAATAATCTAAAACCTATCCAATTTTGGCCATCTTGGCTTTATCTCAAAGGGCACATGTTCCTCTATCGATTAATGTAAGTTTCTTATCCATATTTGCTGTCGTTAGGGAAATATCGTCATAAGAATGTCCGAGTTGATGTGCAACTGCCTTCTATTTTTGCGTAATTCTGACTCATCTGTAGTACACATGTCCTGTTCCCGCACAAAAAAGGCTTCGGGTATTTGACTATATATAGTCTAAAACGTATCCCTTTCTTGCAACCTTGGTGTTATCTGAAAGGGCACATGTTCCTCTATCGGTTCATGTAAGTTTCATATCGATATTTGCTGTCGTTAGGGAAATATAGTCATAAGAATGTCCGAGTTGATGTGCAACTGCCTGCTATTTTTTCGTAATTCTGACTTACCTGTGGTACACAGGTCCTGTTCCCGCGCAAAGAAGGCTCCGTGTATTCGGGTATAAATGGTCTAAAAATTCTCCAATTTTTGCACTCTTAGAGTTATCTGAAAGGGCACATGTTCCTCTATCGATTCATGTCAGTTTCATATCCATATTGGCTGTCGTTAGGGAAATATCGTCATAAGAATGTCCGAGTTGATGTGCAACTGCCTGCTATTTTTGCGTAATTCTGATTTATCTGTGGTACACAGGTCCTGTTCCCGCACAAAGAAGGCTCCGTGTATTCGAGTATAAATGGTCTAAAAATTCTCCAATCTTTGCACTCTTAGTGTTATCTGAAAGGGCACATGTTCCACTATCTATTCATGTAAGTTTCATATCCATATTTGCTGTCGTTAGGGAAATATCGTCATGAGAATGTCCGAGTTGATGTGCAACTGCCTGCTATTTTTGCATAATTCTGACTTATCTGTGGTACACATGTCCTGTTCCCGCACAAAGAAGGCTCCGTGTATTCGAGTATAAATGGTCTAAAACTTATCAAATTCTTGCAATCTTGCTTTTATCTCAAAGGGCACGTGTTGTTCTATCGATTCATGTACGTTTTATATCCATATTTGCCTTGGGTAATGAAATATATGCACATGAATGTCGCCGTTTTTTCAACCTTCTCCAATTTTTGCGTAATTCTGACTTATCTTTGGTACACATGTCCTGTTCCAACGCATAGAAAGCAAAACTCCGTCTATTCGAGCATAAATAATCTAAAACCCATCTAATTCTGGCCATCTTGGTTTTTATCCCAAAGGGCACATGTTCCTCTATCGATTCATGTCAGTTTCATATCCATATTGGCTGTCGTTAGGGAAACATCGTCATAAGAATGTCCAAGTTGATGTGGAACTGCCTGCTATTTGTGCGTAATTCTGATTTATCTGTGGTACACAGGCCCTGTTCCCGCACAAAGAAGGCTCCGTGTATTCGAGTATAAATGGTCAAAAACGTATCCAATTCTTTCAATCTTGGTTTTTATCTCAAAGGGCACGTGTTACTCTATCGATTCATGTACGTTTTATATCCATATCTGCCTTGGGTAATGAAATATCTGCACATGAATGTTGCAGTGTTTTCAACCTTCTCAAATTTTTTTTCGTAATTCTGACTTATCTGTGGTACATATGTCCTGTTCCCACGCAAAAGAAGACTATGTGTATTCGAGCATAAATAATCTAAAACCTATCCAATTCTGGCCATCTTGGCTTTATCCCAAAGGGCACATGTTCCTTTAACGATTCATGTCAGTTTCATATCCATATTGGCTGTCGTTAGGGAAATATCGTCATAAGAATGTCCGAGTTGATGTGGAACTGCCTGCATTTTTGCGTAATTCTGACTTTTCTTTGGTACACAGTCCTGTTCCCGCACAAAGAAGGCTCCGTGTATTCGAGTATAAATAGTCTAAAACCTATCCAATTCTGGCACTCTTGATTTAATCTGAAAGGGCACATGTTCCTCTATCGATTCATGTAAGCTTCAGACCCATATTTGCTATCGTTAGGGAAATATCGTCACCAGAATGTCCGAGTTGATATGCAACTGCCTTGCTATTTTTGCGTAATTCTGACTTATCTGTGGTACACAGGTCCTGTTCCCGCACAAAGAAGGCTCCGTGTATTCGAGTATAAATGGTCTAAAACGTATCCAATTCTTTCAATCTTGGTTTTATATCAAAGGGCACGTGTTACTCTATCGATTCATGTAAGATTTATATCCATATTTGCCTTGGGTGAAGAATTATATATGCACATGAATGTCGCCGTTTTTTTCAAACCTTCTCCAATTTTTTTTGTAATTCTGACTTATCAGTGTTACACATGTCCTGTTCCCACGCAAAGAAGACTCCGTGTATTCGACCATAAAAAATCTAAAACCTATCCAATTCTGGCCATCTTGGCTTTATCCCAAAGGGTACGTGTTGCTCTATCGATACATGTAAGTTTCATATCCATATTTGCCGTCGTTAGGGAAATATCGTCATAAGAATGTCCGAGTTGATGTGCAACTGCCTGCTATTTGTGCGTAATTCTGACTTATCTGTGGTACACAGGTCCTGTTCCCGCACAAAGAAGGCTCCGTGTATTCGAGTATAAATGGTCTAAAACGTATCCAATTTTTTCAATCTTGGTTTTATCTCAAAGGGCACGTGCTACTCTATCGATTCATGTAAGTTTTATATCCATATCTGCCTTGGGTAATGAAATATCTGCACATGAATGTTGCAGTGTTTAAAACCTTCTCAAATTTTTGCGTAATTAAGACTTATCTGTGGTACACATATCCTGTTCCAACGCAAAGAAGACTCCGTCTATTCGACCATAAATAATCTAAAACCTATCCAATTCTGGCCATCTTGCTTTTATCTCAAAGGGCACGTGTTGTTCTATCGATTCATGTACGTTTTATATCCATATTTGCCTTGGGTGAAGAAATATATATGCACATGAATGTCGCCGTTTTTTTTCAACCTTCTCCAATTTTTGCGTAATTCTGACTTATCTTTGGTACACATGTCCTGTTCCAACGCAAAGAAAACTCCGTCTATTCGAGCATAAATAATCTAAAACCTATCTAATTCTGGCCATCTTGGTTTTATCCCAAAGGGCACATGTTCCTCCATCGATTCATGTCAGTTTCATATCCATATTGGCTGTCGTTAGGGAAACATCGTCATAAGAATGTCCGAGTTGATGTGGAACTGCCTGCTATTTTGTGCGTAATTCTGATTTATCTGTGGTACACATGTCCTGTTCCCATGCAAAGAAGACTCCGTCTATTCGACCATAAATAATCTAACACCTATCCAATTCTGGCCATCTTGGTTTTATCCCAAAGGGCACATGTTCCTCTATCGATTCATGTCAGTTTCATATCCATATTGGCTGTTGTTAGGGAAATATCGTCATAAGAATGTCCGAGTTGATGTGCAACTGCCTGCTATTTTTGCGTAATTCTGACTTATCTGTGGTACACATGTCCTGTTCCCGCACAAAGAAGGCTCCGTGTATTCGAGTATAAATGGTCTAAAACGTATCCAATTTTTTCAATCTTGGTTTTATCTCAAAGGGCACGTGCTACTCTATCGATTCATGTAAGTTTTATATCCATATCTGCCTTGGGTAATGAAATATCTGCACATGAATGTTGCCAGTGTTTAAAACCCTTCTCAAATTTTTGCGTAATTAAGACTTATCTGTGGTACACATATCCTGTTCCAACGCAAAGAAGACTCCGTCTATTCGACCATAAATAATCTAAAACCTATCCAAGTCTGGCCATCTTGCTTTTATCTCAAAGGGCACGTGTTGTTCTATCGATTCATGTACGTTTTATATCCATATTTGCCTTGGGTTAAGAAATATATATGCACATGAATGTCGCCGTTTTTTTTTCAACCTTCTCCAATTTTTGCGTAATTCTGACTTATCTTTGGTACACATGTCCTGTTCCAACGCAAAGAAAACTCCGTCTATTCGAGCATAAATAATCTAAAACCTATCTAATTCTGGCCATCTTGGTTTTATCCCAAAGGGCACATGTTCCTCCATCGATTCATGTCAGTTTCATATCCATATTGGCTGTCGTTAGGGAAACATCGTCATAAGAATGTCCGAGTTGATGTGGAACTGCCTGCTATTTGTGCGTAATTCTGATTTATCTGTGGTACACATGTCCTGTTCCCATGCAAAGAAGACTCCGTCTATTCGACCATAAATAATCTAACACCTATCCAATTCTGGCCATCTTGGCTTCATCTTAAAGGGCACATGTTCCTCTATCGATTCATGTCAGTTTCATATCCATATTGGCTGTTGTTAGGGAAATGTCGTCATAAGAATGTCCGAGTTGATGTGCAACTGCCTGCTATTTTTGCGTAATTCTGACTTATCTGTGGTACACAGGTCCTGTTCCCGCACAAAGAAGGCTCCGTGTATTCGAGTATAAATGGTCTAAAACGTATCCAATTTTTTCAATCTTTGTTTTATCTCAAAGGGCACGTGCTACTCTATTGATTTATGTACGTTTTATATCCATATCTGCCTTGGGTAATGAAATATCTGCACATGAATGTTGCAGTGTTTAAAACCTTCTCAAATTTTTGCGTAATTAAGACTTATCTGTGGTACACATATCCTGTTCCCACGCAAAGAAGACTCCGTCTATTCGACCATAAATAATCCTAAAACCTATCCAATTTTGGCCATCTTGGCTTCATCTTAAAGGGCACATGTTCCTCTATCGATTCATGTAAGTTTTCCTTATCCATATTTGCTGTCGTTAGGGAAATATCGTCATAAGAATGTCCGAGTTGATGTGCAACTGCCTGCTATTTTTGCGTAATTCTGACTTACCTGTGGTACACAGGTCCTGTTCCCGCGCAAAGAAGGCTCCGTGTATTCGAGTATAAATGGTTGTAACAATTCTCCAATTTTTGCACTCTTAGTGTTATCTGAAAGGGCACATGTTCCGCTATCTATTCATGTAAGTTTCATATCCATATTTGCTGTCGTTAGGGAAATATCGTCATAAGAATGTCCGAGTTGATGTGCAACTGCCTGCTATTTTTGCATAATTCTGACTTATCTGTGGTACACATGTCCTGTTCCCGCACAAAGAAGGCTCCGTGTATTCGAGTATAAATGGTCTAAAA